>NW_022986244.1:0-146314 GCF_902500255.1 Thalassophryne amazonica | reverse complement strand
GACGAGGGATGCACAAGACCTGTTACACTTGGGGCAAATGAACACTTGAGTAGGCTGGGCTTGTGCTGCTGCCCGCTCTTTCTGTCTTTGACGCTTCTGGCGTGAGGCCTCACTTCTTTCTGCCTCAAACTTTAGGCTGGCGGATTTGATGCTGGAACGCCAGCTGAGTCTATCTGTAGCTAGATGCTGCCATGACTGATGCTGAATGCCTGCAAGGGAGAGCAGTTTCTTCAGCTGGTCCTTATAGCGCTTTTTGGGGGCCCCCTGGTTTCGTCTCCCTTCCTTGAGCTCGCCAAAGAGAATTATTTTCGGCATGTGTGTATCATCCATCCTGGCTACGTGACCTGCCCAACAAAGCTGTTGTTTGAGTATAATAGACTCCATGCTGGCTCTGTAAGGATGTCCTCATTTGAGACGTAGTCCTGCCACTTGATCCCGAAGATGTTTCGGAGACAACGCTGATGAAAGCGTTCCAGTAATCTGATCTGCTGGTGATACAGAACCCAGGTTTCAGCTCCATACAGGAGGGTAGGGACCACAATGGCTCTGTAGACCTGCACTTTTGTGGAAAGGCGCAGTTCATGATTCTGCCAGACTTTCTTTGAGAGTCGACGAAAAGAACTGCTGGCCTTGGCAAGGCGACTGTCTAGGTCCTTGGCAACAGATGCGTCGTTTGAGATAACACTACCGAGATACGTGAAATGCTCTACTGCATTCAGGCTGGTACCCTCGATGTTGATTTGGGGTGGGGTATATGCTGTATGGGGAACCGGTTGATATAGCACTTCTGTCTTTCTCATCTGATGGTGAGGCCGAAGGCTCTTGCTGCTTCAGCAAGACAGTTGACAATGTGCTGCAAGGCTTGCTCCGTATTGGGCGATGAGGGCGCAGTCATCTGCGAAGAGCAGCTCCATGATTAGCTGTTCTGTGATCTTAGTGTGGGACAGAAGGCGCCGCAAGTTAAACAGACTTCCGTCGGTTCTGAAGCGGATATAGATGCCGTCTGTTAAGTCTTCTTTGGCCTCACGAAGCATCATGTTGAAGAAGATGGAGAACAGAGTGGGCGCAAGGATGCAACCTTGTTTGACGCCATTTGAGATGGTGAAGCTGCCGGACAGAGTCCCGTTGTACTTCACTTGTCCCATCTGGCCTTCATGCAGCTGGCGGATGATGGTGAGGAGCTTTGGAGGGCAGCCAAGGCATGCAAGAATCTTCCACCATCCCTCACGACTGACCGTGTCAAAAGCCTTGGTTAGGTTTATGAAGGCTGCATAAAGGGCCATGTTCTGTTCTCTGCACTTCTCCTGGATCTGTCTCAGGACGAAGATCATGTCGGTGGTTCCCCTGTTGGTCCAAAATCCGCACTGACTCTCGGGAGTATTTTCATGCGCTATGGTAGGGGTAAGCCTGTTGAGCAGCACTCGAGCCAAAATCTTACCTGCTATTGAGAGGAGAGTGATGCCCCGGTAATTAGAACAGTCGGACTTGTCGCCCTTGTTCTTGTACAGGGAGACAATGACCGCATCCCGAAGGTCATGTGGAACCATTTCCTTTTCCCAGCAACTGGAGAAGAGAATCTGAAGCTTGTCGAGGACTGCCTCACCTCCATTTTGGTACACCTCTGCTGGGATGCCATCTATGCCAGGAGACTTCCCTGGATTCAGCTGCGTGGTGGCCTTTCGGATCTCTTCAAGTGTTGGGGGGTCATCAAGTTCCCATTTCACCTCCACCTGGGGAATCTTCTCGATTGATGACTCTTGCACAGTGCTCTTGTCACTGAAGAGGTTTTCAAAGTGTTCTGACCAACGCTGCATAATGGTTTCCTTGTCCGTCAGAAGGGTGGAGCCGTCTGAGGAGCGCAGGGGTGCTTGCACTTGATGTGCTGGCCCATGGATGGTCTTAAGGGCTTCATAAAAGGAGCGCATGTCTCCGGCATCGGCATGTTGTTGTGTCTTCTCCACAAAAGCTAGCCACCAGTCGTTCTGCAGTATGAGGAGCTTGCTTTGCAGTGTGGAGCAGGCATTTCTGTAAGCTGTCTTGGCAGAGTGGTCATCAGGTTTAGCTAAAAGAGTCTTGTGACATGCACGCTTCTTTTCTAGTAGTTCCTGGATCTGTGCATCAGACTCATCAAACCACTCTTTATTTTTCCTGGCCGAGAAGCCCACTACTTCTGCTGCCGTCTCCTGAAGGATGGTCTTTAATCTCATCCACTGTTGTTCAGGGTCGTCAGGCAGGCCTTCTTCTCCACCCAGTCTCTCCTCTAGTTTGGCCTGGAACTCCATTTTTGTGTCTATGTCTTGCAGCTTGTGGACTTGTAGCTTCTTAAACTGTGGGCCTTTCTTCTTAGGAGGGGGCTTGAAAGTGAAAGCAATCTTGGAACGGACCAAGCGATGATCCGTATAGCAATCCGCACTAGGCATCACCCTGGTATGTAGTACGTCTCTTCTATCACGCTGTCACGTCAGAACATAGTCCAGAAGGTGCCAGTGTTTGGAGCGTGGGTGTCTCCAGGTTGCTTTGAATCTCTCTTTCTGTTGGAACAGGCTGTTGGTGATCGTCAAGTCATGTGCAGAGCAGAACTCCAGCAGCAGGCGGCCATTGTCGTTAGTTGCCTATGCCATGTTTCCCTAGCACTTCCTTCCATACATCAGAGTCGCGGCCCACTCTGGCGTTGAAATCTCCCATGATGAGGAGCTTGTCCTCGGTGTCGACGCGCTGTAGAAGGTTGTGCAGATCGCTATAGAAAGCCTCCTTAACTCCGATGTCGGCCTGCATGGTTGGGGCATACACACTAACAATAGTGGCAAAATCCTTGTTGTTGATGGGGAGCCGGAGTGACATGAGTCGGTCAGAATGTCCAACTGGCAAACTGTGTAACCTATGTGCTATGGCGCTCTTAATCATGAACCCAACCCCTGAGAGTTGACGATCTTCTTTAGCCTTCCCTGACCAGAACAGTGTGTAGCCTGTACCTTCCTCTGTGAGTGACCCTTGGTCTGCAAAGCGCACCTCGCTGAGTGCAGCAATGTCTATGTCAAGCCTTGCTAGCTCTTTGGAGACTAAGGCTGAGCGTCTTCGAGGACAATCGCTATTGTCTGAGTCCATCATTGTGCGTACATTCCAGCACGCGATTTTCAGGTTCTTTGTTTATCTTTTCGCACCGCGTGTAGTGATGCCCGTTGGCAGCGGTGAGCCAACCGGGTCTAGTGAGACAAGCCATGTTTAGACCACCTTTTCTAGGTCTGTCTCCATGTGGAGCAAGCAGGGCTATCCCTAAACAGGGCTGCTTGGTCACCCAGGGCCCTGCCGGATGATGCTGTTGTCTCGGGTCAGCAATCAAACAACCATAGCTCCTGAGCCGCCTGCATGCAGGATCGAGACTGCAGCTCCCAGTGCCATCATGCACCTGCTGTTTTCGCCTCTTCCCATCGCTGCAGGGCTTTTCTTCCCACCTGCGCTCGTTGCTTAAAGTGGGGATCAGCTCGCGGACACCAATTCCACTCTTTAGGCAAGGTGGCACTCCACAGTGGCACAGACAAGCTGAGACGGCTGTGGCGACCACCAGGCTGTAGGTTTTACATCAGAGTGACCTTCTCCTAGCCTCTGGCTAAAGAACCTTCCTCGGAGGCACGGGGGCAGTAACCCAGGCTGGGGGTTTAACATCAGGGTTTTCCTTCCCCTATGTGGACCGCCTTAACAGGGCTAATGAGTCCCATCTACCCACTGCTATAACCCAGTCAGCTGGGAGGCTCGTGATGGCGGGAGCGCCTAGATCCCGTATAGGTCATGGACCTACCACTGCCATACTTGAATAAACAATATCTGTGTTGTAAAACAACAAAAACACAAAGCCAACCTAATCAAAACCAAAGTGAGTGCAGCTCGAGGAAAACCTACCTGAAACAATCTAAAACTGACTGAAAATAAATCTGACTCAATCTAAACCGAAAACAATTCATCTAGCGCAACGTAACTATAGCTTGTAATCTAACAAACGGAATATCAAATCAAATCATATTTATTTATATAGCGCCAAGTCACAACAAACAGTCACCCCAAGGCGCTTTATATAGTAAGGTAAGAGCCATACAACAATTACAGAAAAACAGAAAAACCCCAACGGTCAAAATGACCCCCCCTGTGAGCAAGCACTTGGCGACAGTGGGAAGGAAAAACTCCCTTTTAACACGAAGAAACCTCCAGCAGAACCAGGCTCAGGGAGGGGCAGTCTTCTGCTGGGACTGGTTGGGGCTGAGGGAATATAAAGCTAACCAGATCTAAATGCACTTAAAACAATCACAGTCGAAACCTTTATCACTATGAAAACAGATAAGTGTGTATAAAGCTAACTGAATCTGAAAGTAACTGAAAAACAGGTAACTGAACATAAATTAATGCAAAGATAATGCAAATTGTTAAATGAATATAAGGCTAGTAATCTAAATGTACTTAAAATCACACTATCTGAATCTAAAAATGTATTTATCACCAGGAACATAATTTCATGCAAAGCAATAGCTAAATGGATATAAAGCTAACAAAGTAAAATTGTAAAATTGATGTAAAATAACACTATCTGAATCTGAAAATGTATTTATTACTATGAAAACAGTTAAGTGTATATAAAGCTAACTGAAAAACAGCTAACTGAACATAAATTCATGAAAAGCTATGTGACTAGCTAAATGAATATAAAGCTAGCAATCTAAAAATGTACTTAAAATAACACTATATGAATCTAAAAATGTATTTATTACTATGAAAACAGTTAAATATATATAAAGTTAACTGAAAAACAGCTAACTGAACATAAAAATTCATGCAAAGCTATGCAAATAGCTAAATGAATATAAAGATATCAATCTAAAATTTACTTAAAATAACACTATCTGAATCTAAAAATGTATTTATCGCTATGAAAACAGTTAAATGTATATAAAGCTAACTGAAAAATGTATATGTATAAAGTAGGGTTGCCAACCGTCCCTTGAAAAACGGAATCGTCCCTTATTTGGAAATAAAAGTGTGCATTCCGTATTGACCTGATACGGGACGCAGTTTGTCCCGTATTTCTGTGAGAATCAAAGAGTCTGTAAAATGTCAATGGAATTGACTTGCGCTTTATATGGAAACTTACGGTAAATTTGATCCCAGCCTCTCTCCTGCTTTTCACCAATGAGCTGACAGACACGAGTTGACAATACAGAATCACTCTTATCTCATTGGTCGAGGGACATCTGCTTGCAAGAAGATACCGACGTCATGAGCCGACGACGGTCGCTGGACGACAATAACAAATCAGCATGGCTGATATCGATACAGACACCGACACTGGCACTGCAGATATGCCTACAGACAGCAATGTCTGTAACGTCGTTACTCCTCCTCCTAAAAAAAAAAAACAAACAAAAAAGAAAGCAAAAATACAGGGAGAATGAGAAAAGGAAAATGGCTGGGTGGAAAAGGTGCGCGACAACAGTATTGTTTACTTTTCAGACTTTATTTTTTACACTTTTTATTACACTAAATGTGTAAATGTGCACTGTTACATTGTTTTGCACTGTTACATTGTTTTGGATGATGCAAATTTTCTATTGTTTTTTTGTTAATTTATACAATTTTAAGTTAAGCAATAGCACTACAGAGATTTATTTTTAAAGAAGACAGAATGCTCATATTGAAATTGTGAGTGAAAATTTATTTTGCATTAAAAATAAATTGCTAAATAATAATTTGTTTTCCACGTGTTCATATCAGAACAAATGCATGTGTGCATCTACCTAAATTCAGGGTCAAGTCAACAGTCAAATGGTTAAAAATCGTTTCACACAGACGCTGGGAAGGGTGAAGGCAATGGTCAGTCGGCCGGTCGGCCCTGGTGGTGAGGTGTCCCTTATTTATTTTTCAGAGAGTTGGCAACCCTAGTATAAAGCTAACTTTTTTGTACTATTGCTCATTTTGGACTGCCTTATGTATGTATGTATATGTATGTACACTCAACAAAAATATAAACGTGACACTTTTGGTTTTGCTCCCATTTTGTATGAGATGAACTCAAAGATCTGAAACTTTTTCCACATACACAATATCACCATTTCCCTCAAATATTGTTCACAAACCAGTCTAAATCTGTGATAGTGAGCACTTCTCCTATGCTGAGATAATCCATCCCACCTCACAGGTGTGCCATATCAAGATGCTGATTAGACACCATGATTAGTGCACAGGTGTGCAAGATTGTCTTCGATGTTTCCGGGTTGGAATAAAAATGCTGCTGTCAGTCACAGTGAAGTCAAAGGTCAGAGTTTGTCCTGTACTACAGCACCACTTTGTTTTGGCAACAACAGCATTTTCATCTTGCGCCACCATCAGGATGTTATTGAATTTTCAGGTGTGTGCAGTGAGCATTCTAACCTCAGGGAGGGCGCTCTGATGTGGAACGACATAAGAAGGTTTTGTGATGATTTTTGCTCCACCTGTCACTTTGAAGTGTACTTATTTGATGTTAGGAGGCTGAGTGGCGGCCGGGTGGCGTGCTTGGGGGACCAAGATGCTGTGTTTGTGTTCTAATGTACACATGCTGATGTTTGGATTTCAGGTTTTTATCGACAGGTTTCGGTACAATGCCAACCGGGCAGCTCAGGTCCAGAGTAAGCTGAAGCTGCTGGAAAAGCTGTGAGTACGGATCCCACCGCCTCCACCAACACACACTTCTAATGCTTTCAAGCTTACTGTTCTGACGCCGGCTCACTGTGGCAGAAGCTGGTGCTGCAGCTGTCGGAAATGACCGGAACTGAAAGTAGATCACGTGACTTAAATTTCAAACTCTAGAATAAATCCTGTATAGATTCATTTTAATTTTTAATTTAACCTTTATTGAACCAGGTTATTCCATTTTACAAAGGAGACCTGGGTCATTTTTAAAGTCTCCAGTCCACCAAACCTGCATATCCTTTGGATGTGGGAGGAAGAAAAACATGAAACAAGAAAAACACTTGCTACCTCCAGTAAAATTTGGAGGTGGTTCCATCATGCTGTGTGGCTGTGTGGCCAGTGCAGTTACTGGGAATCTTGTTAAAGTTGAGGGTCACATGGATTCCAGTCAATATCAGCAGATTCTTGATAACAATGTTCATGAATCAGTGACAAAGTTGAAGTTGCTCCTGGGCTGGATCTTTCAACAAGACAATGACCCTAAACACTGCTCAAAATCTACTAAGTCATTCATGCAAAGGAACAAGTACAACTTTCTGGAATGGCCATCTGAGTCCCCAGACTTGAATATTATTGAAAATCTGTGGTGTGATTTTAAGTGGGCTGTCCATGCTTGGAAACCAACAAACCTGAGATGTTTTGTAAAGAAGAATGGTCCAAAATACCTTCATCCAGAATCCAGACTCTCATTGGAAGCTGTAGGAAGCGTTTAGAGGCTGTTATTTTTGCAAAAGGAGGATCTACTAAATATTGATGTATTTTTTCTGTTGGGGTGCCCAAATTTATGCACCTGTCTAATTTTGTTTAAAGAATTATTGCACACTTTCTGTAAATCCTATAAACTTCATTTCACTTCTCAGATATCAGTGTGTTTTAGGGCTGAACGATTAGTCGAATAACTCGAATCATTCAATTACAAAAAAATGTTTGAGGCAAATTCTGTGCCTCGAAGCTTCGTTTCACGTTGTAGTACATACTCCAGGCCTGTGTGTGGCGCTGTAACATCCACAGTACAAAAAAACAGAAGAAAACTAATCAAAGCTCCCGTTTTCTAACGTGACAGTAAAATGAAGCTTTTTAAGGCTGATCATCTGAAACAGACTGACTGTGCATCTAAAGTGAAGCAGTGTGTTTGTCTGTGTTAAAAACACACATGGTCCGCTCAACGTGAGGACGGACTATTGACCCGCCGGCCTTCTCTCTCTCTCTCTCTCTCTCTCTCTCTCTCTCTCTCTCTCTCTCTCTCTCTCTCTCTCTCTCTCTCTCTCTCTCTCTCTCTCTCTCTCTCTCTCTCTCTCTCTCTCTCTCTCTCTCTCTCTCTCTCTCCTCTCTCTCTCTCTCTCTCCTCTCTCTCTCTCTCTCTCTCTCTCTCTCTCTCTCTCTCTCTCTCTCTCTCTCTCTCTCTCTCTCTCTCTCTCTCTCTCTCTCTCTCTCTCTCTCTCTCTCTCTCTCTCTCTCTCTCTCTCTCTCTCTCTCTCTCTCTCTCTCTCTCTCTCTCTCTCTCTCCTCTCTCTCTCTCTCTCTCTCTCTCTCTCTCTCTCTCTCTCTCTCTCTCTCTCTCTCTCTCTCTCTCTCTCTCTCTCTCTCTCTCTCTCTCTCTCTCTCTCTCTCTCTCTCTCTCTCTCTCTCTCTCTCTCTCTCTCTCTCTCTCTCTCTCTCTCTCTCTCTCTCTCTCTCTCTCTCTCTCTCTCTCTCTCTCTCTCTCTCTCTCTCTCTCTCTCTCTCTCTCTCTCTCTCTCTCTCTCTCTCTCTCTCTCTCTCTCTCTCTCTCTCTCTCTCTCTCTCTCTCTCTCTCTCTCTCTCTCTCTCTCTCTCTCTCTCTCTCAGCTCCGTCCACGGACAGTTTCTGAAAGAAGATCCTCTCAGTAAAAGTCCACTCTTTCTTCTGTGTTTCTCTCAGACTCACACCGAGTGTTTCACTTTTTAGTGTTCGCGTTTTTGGGTAACACACAACGCGTCACAAACACTGTAACTTGACTGCAAGGCTGCATGTTCAACCTCCAGCTGAAACGCTTTTGCTGAATCACAGAGAAAAAAAACGCATGGACCCAGTTCACCAACCTTAAAAAAAAAAAAAGGTTAACCCCAAAGGTTTGACCGTTGGGGTTTTACATAATTATTGTATGGCCTTGCCTTACAATATAAAGTGCCTTGGGGCAACTGTTTGTTGTGATTTGGCGCTATATAAAAAAATTGATTGATTAATTGATTGATATATGTATATATAAAAGACCTGGCCAACACTAAAATTTAATCGCCATTAATCCCATGATTTCCATGATGAATCACATTGTTATACACAAAATCCAAAAATGAATTACAAAGTAGTGTGTAGCGCAATTTTATTTTAAATGTTCTGCCATATGAATGAAAGTGCTATAACGTTTCTGCAAACACTTAACAGCATTTTGCTTATGCAGTTGCAGTTAACAGGGTTCTCAGCAGGATTTTTTTTTCTCAGCGTAATGGGATGGAAAAATCACCTTAAAAAGCCGGGGGTTTGGGGATGCAAACTCACACCTGCTGCTATGCTTCAAAATAAAACAAAGGGTCTTCAAACAGTAATTATTTTATTTGAAAAACCTCTTCCTTATTTTAACATTAAATGAATGAATCATTAAACATATCCATGAAGTCAAAGTTCAGTCAAAAAGACATTTGCACAGGTAGAAGAAGCCCCACCTCTATGGTGCATAATTTGGTGCTCAAAATGCAGGCAATAGTGTTTCAGAAGGTTCTAAATTTAAAAATCTTCTGGGAGAACCTGACCCCGTTCTCCTCTGTCCCCCAGCGCTTGGCGCACGGTTTGCTGCTAAGACAATTTTAGTGGCTGTTAGAGAACTTTTCTCCCAGCGCTCCGGTGTGGGGCACACTGCAGGAGAACTTTAGCGGCTTTGGTTCTGTTCACTACGCCTTCTGGAAGTCCTTAAAAATTAAAATGGCCCTTCTCCATGTCCACAGCAGCAGGCAGTGACAGACTTACAAAAACAACTGCGTTAACGTGTGTTAAAAAAAATTGTCAGCATTAATTAATTAATGCATTAATGTGACAGTAATGCATTAGCTTGACGAATCGATCTTTTCCATCCTGCACAAGTCTGTTCTCATTCCACTGCAAAGTGTCCTGGTCTTTCTTCCACTGTGCAGATGTCACAGTCAGTACATTCCGTGCTGTCTTCTTCTTCACATCTGCAGTCTTTTTCCACTTGTCCCAAATCAGTTCCCCTCTGTCCATTGCCTCTCTCACCTCCCCCCTGACTTTCACACAGCGTTCTTCCTCCTTCATTTTCCACCATCTGATCCTTGGTGAAGCTCTCGCTCTATTCCTCTTCATCCGATGTTGTCTAGATGTGCTCTTTCCTGCTACCACCTTACAGTCTAATGCAGGGGTGCCCAACCTTTTTTGAACCGAGATCTACTTTTAAAGTTGACAGTGTATCGAGGTCTACCGAGCCATATGGAACGCCACAGCGTAGCACCAATATAATAACACAGTTTTCTGGCAGGTGTTAACAATAATAATGCATCATTGAAGTAAATGTGCATGGTGGAAAAGAATAAGCACAAGTAGGCCCTGGTTTGGCCTCAAGTTGGAAAAGTTGTTCCCTACCTTAGTGGGACTTCTGGCCCAGAGAGGAGGAAGCTGGTCTGTCATAGTCCAGACAGTAGGAGCTGAGTGCAGCTGTAATCAGGCACTCAGACTCTCTGTGTCTGCATTAGAGTCCTGATTTGGATGTTCATGTCAGGTGTTGCTCTGGATTTGAACTCAATGTCAGTTTTCAGTGTGAGGATCCAGGTTGAAGAGTGATGCCACTTTCGACCATATACAGTCCACATCTATATTTTCCCCAAATGGAAAACAGAGAAAACTGACAACAGGCTCTTTGGATGCAAAGTCAGTGAAGCGCCTGTCAAATTCTGACCAGATGCTGTGCACGTGATCATCATAACGTGCACTCTCAGGCTCCACCCAGTCTGTGTCCTGGTGCTTAAGTTCTGTGTCCATGTGTGGAAAGTTCTGCAGGTCTCATTGTTGCAACCTGCTTGATAGCACATGTAATATAATTTTAAATTTGCTTTCAGAACATCATGCAGAACGCTGCTGCATTCAGGTACCGTGAGAAATTACAGGACTGTTGCTCGTGGCAGGAGTGTGGTTTTTGTTTTATTTTTGGTTAAAAAAAAAATCTTTGTATCCACACAAAAGATTAATTCTGGCCTATATAAGGTACCTGAGCCCAGTGAACTAGACCCCCCCACCCACATAAAAAATAATCCAAGCAAATAAGATATAATTTCCGACGGTACCTGAATGCAGCAGCGATCTGCGCGGTGTTCACGCGGACTGATCAATTTACTGCTCGCTCTGATTATACGAGGTCTGTTAGAAAAGTATCGGACCTTTTCATTTTTTTCAAAAACCTGATGGATTTGAATCACGTGTGTTTGCATGAGCCAACCTTGAACCTTTGTGCGCATGGGTGAACTTTTTCACGCCTGTCGATTGTGTCATTTGCTTGTAAGCAGCCTTTGTGTGCGGATGGGTGTTGTCTCTCGTCAGATTTTTATTTCAAGGAAAATGGCGGAACGACTGGAGCAGCACCGCATCAGATTTTGCCAGAAACTGGACGACAGCCAGGTGGAAACCATTCACAAGATTCAGACGGCTTTCGGTGACTTTTCAGTCGTGTGACTATCCGAGACATTGTGGAAGAGGTGGACATGTCACAGCATGTCCTGTGAGGCTTCAACATGGAGGCGCTTTTGCGCCGCCGTTATCAGCTTCGTGCCGAAGCACGAATTTCGCCGCCACTCTTTTCATGGCCAAATCTTCTGTCACAGTGGAATGTGCCGAAAAAGTGCTGATGTCCTCCTCTTTCGCAATTTCATGGATAGTCACACGACGGTCCCACATCACCACAGCGTTCACTTTGAAAATGATCCGGTCATTTCAGCATGTTGATGGCCGCCCAGAACACGCCTCGCTCTCCACCGTTGTGTGGACGTCTTTAAACCGGTTGTACCGCTCCTTAATCTGTGTGATGCCCAGAGGATCGTCACCTAAAGCCGTCTGAATAATCCGAATGGTTTCCACCTGGCTGTCACCCAGTTTCTGGCAAAATTTGATGCAGTCGCGCTGCTCCAGTTGTTCCGCCATTCCCTTGCAAAGAAAAACGATGAGAGACTCCACCCATCCTCACACAAGGGCTGCTTGCAAGCAAATGACCCAATCGACAGGCGTGAAAAAATTCACGCATGCGCACGAAGGTTCAAGGTTGGCTCATGCAAGCACACGTGATTCAAATCCATCAGGTTTTTGAAAAAATAAAAAGGTCGGATACTTTTCTAACAAACCTCGTATACTCAAGCGCCTTTACGAGGGCTGTCCATAAAGTATAGGTCCTTTTAATTTTTTTCAAAAACTATATGGATTTCATTCATATGTTTTTACGTCAGACATGCTTGAGCCCTCGTGCGCGTGCGTGAGTTTTTCCACGCCTGTCGGTGACGTCATTCGTCTGTGAGCACTCCTTGTGGGAGGAGTCGTCCAGCCCCTTGTCGGAATTCCTTTGTCTGAGAAGTTGCTGAGAGACTGGTGCTTTGTTTGATCAATGGTTCGAAAAATTAAGCTGGTTTTCAGTGAAAATTTTAACGGCTGATGAGAGATTTTGAGGTGACACTGTCGTTTTAAGGACTTCCCACAGTGCAAGACGTCGCGCAGCGCTCTCAGGCGGCGTCATCAGCCTGTTTCAAGCTGAAAACCTCCACATTTCAGGCTCTATTGATCCAGGACGTCGTGAGAGAACAGAGAAGTTTCAGAAGAAGTCGGTTTCAGCATTTTATCCGGATATTCCACTGTTAAAGGAGATTTTTTTAATGAAAGACGTGCGGGCGGATTGCAGCATCGGCTCGCAGCCGCCGCGACGCTCCGCCACAGGAAAAACACCTCTGCTGGAAGCCTTAAGGACAAGTTGGAACATGTCCAGCTGTTAAACAATTTCTCATATACTCACTCCACTGAAAGCCATCAAAAGCCGCCTGGATTTTACAAATGGTTATCAACACGTAGGTGTTCTTCCTGTGCCGCCGCACCGCGTCGGCTGCGTCCCGACGCGCGGACCCGTCCGCACGTCTTTAATTAAAAAAATCTCCTTTAACAGTGGAATATCCGGATAAAATGCTGAAACCGACTTCTTCTGAAACTTCTCTGTTCTCTCACGACGTCCTGGATCAATAGAGCCTGAAATGTGGAGGTTTTCAGCTTGAAACAGGCTGATGATGCCGCCTGAGAGCGCAGCGCGACGTCTCGCACTGTGGGAAGTCCTTAAAGCGACAGTGTCACCTCAAAATCTCTCATCAGCCGTTAAAATTTTCACTGAAAACCAGCTTAATTTTTCGAACCATGTCCACTTCGATGTGTCTCACAGGTTTAGAAAAAATTTTGATCAAACAAAGCGCCAGTCTCTCAGCAACTTCTCAGACAAAGGAATTCCGACGAGGGGCTGGACGACTCCTCCCACAAGGAGTGCTCACAAGCGAATGACGTGACCGACAGGCGTGGAAAAACTCACGCATGCGCACGAGGGTTCAAGCATGTCTGAAGTAAAAACATGAATGAAATCCATATAGTTTTTGAAAAAAATAAAAAGGACCTATACTTTATGGACAGACCTCGTATATTTATTACCCCCTTTGACAGTTTTGTGTTATAAATCAATACATATGTTTTAGTAACATAATACAGTGAGTGGTACAGCAGCCACCGAACATCTGGGTGCAGCAGATGTGTGTCTCCTCCAGCTGTGAACAGAAAAAATGTGTCCTCAGACTCCCGGCCCAAACAGAACACTGCAGTCTTGTTCACCACATTCATCACTCTTCATATTTATGGACCATGAATCATTGTGCTGCTTGCCAACTTTTCAATTCCTCAGCTTTTCGAGTGAGCAGAGGGGATTTAGCTGGGTTAGCATTAGAAGTTAGCGTCGTATTTCTTGTGAATCATCTGAAATGCCTCTCCAAATTCCCTTTCTTCAGTAAAGCCACATTTACATTGCAGATTAGACAGATGGATTTACCATGCAAATAAATTAAAAAATAATACAAAAATAATACAAGATGAAAATTATAATTTTTTATTTCTTATCCACCATAGAAGAATAGCTCTTCTTCTTCTTCTCTGGCGTTTAACGGCAGCTGGCATCCTTGTTGGTGCATTGCTGCCACCAGCTGCATCAGTCTGTTATAGCAGCACTAAATCCTTTCGAGTCCAGGGACAGATTTTTTTTCTTCATGCGATCGACTGGAACTCGGCCCGCAATCGACCGACCAGTTGGGCACACCAGGTCTAATGTATTTGAACAACGACAAAGAATGTAGTCCACCTGTGTGCACCTTCCTCCACTCTTCTACTTCATCCAGTGCTTCTCTGACCATCTGTCCTTCCCCATTCCTATCCTTGATACCATATCTACCCATCACTTCCTCATCACCTCTGTTCCCTTCACCAACATGCCCATTGAAGTCTGCTCCTATCACCACTCTTTCATGCTTGGGTTCACTCTCCACCACCTCATCTAACTCACTCCGTGGGGCATATGCACTGATGAAATTCATCATCACCCCTTCAATTTCCAACTTCACACTTATCACCCTGTCAAACACTCACTTAACCTCCAACCAGTGGTGGGCACAGCTAACCAAAAAGTTGGCTTCGATAACAGATAATCAGCTAACTGAAAAGTTATCTTTTGTGGAGCTAAACCGATAAACCACCCAAAAAAATTATCACAAGCTACCGATAACTTCCAGTATTGTCTCCAGTACACTTACAACTACTAACAAGCTGATTTTGAGTTTTAACACCAAGATCGCTTCTGGTAGCATCCAAGGTGACTACAGACCCAAACATGAGTCAGCACTTCTGTCTTTGTGCGTCCTGCCCCCTGTTGGAAGCTCCTGTTTACTGCATAACTTCCAGCAGAGAAGCAATTGAGAGGAGCAGCGAAGCTCAACTCCCTACTGAATAAGTGTCACTATGAGGCGGAGGTCTTGGAAAATAAATCAGTGCTGACTTATGGTTTTGATTCATAAATAAAATTCATCCAGATAGAATAACCCCATTAATGTCAATTCTGTCACTTGTACAAAGTTACAATATAACACATATCTTTTGTAAGAAACACAGACAGATGCCAAAGGGATTATGGGTAAAATGTGCCTCCACTAACACTGAATGGTTGACTCATTCATTCTATGTAAAAAAAAAAACCAACACGTTAATGTGAGGTTTGTGCTGGGTGTTTACAGATAAATGTGCTTTTGTAAAATATGCCTTTTTTTTTTTTTGTAAAAAAAAAAAAAAAAAGGCATTTGTACGGAGCCCGCCTGGGGACATGGTAGTTATTATTTATTTTTTGGGCCCAGATTATTGCGTTCCCTTGCAATAATCTAATATCATATTAAAGCTCATGCCTATCAGAGCACACAGTGAGTGGAATCAGGTGGGGGGGATACTGAACGCATATGCGCGTATACATACACACACACACACACACACAGCAGACAGCAACAGGATTCACGACAGATGAGGGAGTAAGTTGCTACAACTTGCTCCGTATGAAATATAGTTTATTTATACAACAGTGGTAGTAAGTAGCGACACCTGATAGTGTGCCTTATGAACGTTTGTTTACTTTTCTTTTTTTTACCATCCTCTCGTAAATCCTGTTGCTGTCTGCTGTGTGTGCGCTGTGGATTAGTGGAACTGTGCCCAACACTGCCTCTAATACACTCTTAACATACTCGTCCTTTAAAAGGACCACAACACCATTTCTCTTCTGTCTTCAGCATCATACAACAATCTGAACCCCCCTCCTGTGCTCCTGCTCTTACTTCCCTTCCACTTGGTCTCTAGAACACACAGTATGTCTGCCTTTCTCCTCTCAATCATATCAGCCAACTCTCTCCCTTTACCAGTCAGACTGCCAACATTCAAAGTCCTGACTCTCACTTCCACACTGAGAACTTTGGTCCTTTCCTGCTGCCTCCGAACACGTTCTCCTTTTTCCCCCCTTATTCTTCTCCTTTGCCCAGCAGTAGTCCAGTTTCCACTGTGACCCTGTTGGTTAACAGTGCTGGCTTGTGATCTTGTGATCTGGTTGTTTGGTTTGATTTGAGGCCGGATGTCCTTCCTGGTTTATCCGGGTGCGGCACCCACTGCGGCTGCACACCCCGTGTGGCTAAAAGCACAGTGAGCTCTGATGCAGAAAGAACCCAGCCAGCTTTAGTGTGTGGAGGTTTTTTATTTTTCATGTCCATGTGTTTGTTGGTGTCTGGGGTCAGAGAGCTTGGGTCGACACGCAGCTTTCTTCCTGAGCATGAGTCCGACTTTGGTTGTTTGGTTTTTTAGTGACTGTGTTTGATTTCTCCTGCAGGCCTGAACTCAAGCCTATTGAAAAGGAAACTGAAGTCACTTTACGGTAAGAAGATCAACTCACAGCTCCCCCTGTGGGAAGAGGCTACGAACTGCACCCTGAAGTACATGTGTACACAAAATGTGCTCACCTTGATTTGCAGATTTCATGTATAATCTTATGCATTCTTATAAAATCTCCAAACTTCAGCATTTTCAATTTCATTGGGCTCTTTGTCACTTTGAGTACAAAATGATTCAGTCAGAAAACAGTTTTTTAACAGACTACATTTCTAAGGCACTCAGACGGTAGGAACAGTCCACAAATACCTGAAGCAGAAACTTATCTTACCTTTATGGCCACTGGGGGCAGCAGACAGCAGAGATTTACTCAATAAAGTCCTCAATGCAGAAATAACTGCACCCAGTTTAACATCAGCACTCACAAAAACTTTCTGTGTCCCAATTTTTACTTTAACTTATTTATAAAATGCTGATGTACAAATGTTGGCATACTAACATGGTAATTACTCATCATGCTAATATCTTTTAACATAATAAACGTACGCAGAACGTGTAGACCTGCCGGACAGGAAGAGTGATGATGGGCGACCACAGACTGCTGCCCCCTGGTGGCTGTCTGAGCCTGTGTCGTGTGGTGTTGCTGATTGTTTTTACTGTTTGATTGACAGGTTTCCAGATAACTTTGAGAAGTTGTCTCCTCCCATCCTGCAGTTAGATGAAGTGGAGTTCTACTACGTGCCGGACCAGCGACTCTTCTCTGGACTCAACCTGTCAGCTGACCTCGAGTCCCGCATCTGCATCGTACGTGTGGTGACGTACGCTAACATCATTCTGTGTTCTGAACTCTGCCAGTATGGTCACTGTTGTCGGACTGACGGTTTTCCTTCAAGGTTTATTGTGGTCTAAATAAGGCTCAAAGCCATCAGTCTGTGTCCTCCACAGCTGCCTCAGAAACGCCTTCAGACTGGAATTAAAGAAAAGCTCCACACGAGAAAAAAATCGTCCAAAAACAGCTTGACCTCTGCCGTGTTTACAATAAGCGAAGTGCGCAACGCATCTGTGCATACATGTGTCAAACGGGGCAAAAATACCAACTACCAAACTCACACCGCTTCCATTGAATTTCGTATACAGTAGCATTAGCAGACTGTAAAAGTTAAGACTTTTACAGGGATCATGGGAACCCCCCAGCAGTCTAAGTCTATAGCAGCATAACTCCCTGATCCGAATTGGGAGCTGGTTCCACAGGAGAGGAGCCTGAAAGCTGAAGGCTCTACCTCCCATTCTACTCTTAAAAACCCTAGGAACTACAAGTAAGCCTGCAGTCTGAGAGCGAAGCGCTCTATTGGGGTGATATGGTACTATCAATCAATCAATCAATCAACTCCTCTCTTATATAGCGCCAAATCACAACAAACAGTTGCCCCAAGGCGCTCCACATTGTAAGGCAAGGCCATACAATAATTATGAAAAACCCCAACGGTCAAAACGACCCCCTATGAGCAAGCACTTGGCCACAGTGGGAAGGAAAAACTCCCTTTTAACAGGAAGAAACCTCCAGCAGAACCAGGCTCAGGGAGGGGCAGTCTTCTGCTGAGACTGGTTGGGGCTGAGGGAAAGAACCAGGAAAAAGACATGCCGAGAAGGGGGGCAGAGATCGATCACTAATGATTAAATGCAGAGTGATGCATACGGAGCAAAAAGAGAAAGAAACAGTGCATCATGGGAACCCCCCACAGTCTACGTCTAAAGCAACATAACCAAGGGATGGTCCAGGGTCACCCGATCCAGCCCTAACTAGAAGCCTTAGCGAAAAGGAAAGTTTTAAGCCTAATCTTAAAAGTAGAGAGGGTATCTGTCTCCCTGATCTGAATTGGGAGCTGGTTCCACAGGAGAGGAGCCTGAAAGCTGAAGGCTCTGCCTCCCATTCTACTCTTACAAACCCTAGGAACCACAAGTAAGCCCGCAGTCTGAGAGCGAAGCGCTCTAATGGGGTAATATGGTACTACGAGGTCCCTAAGATAAGATGGGACCTGATTATTCAAAACCTTATAAGTAAGAAGAAGAATTTTAAATTCTATTCTAGAATTAACAGGAAGCCAATGAAGAGAGGCCAACACGGGTGAGATATGCTCTCTCCTGCTAGTCCCCGTCAGTACTCTAGCTGCAGCATTCTGAACCAACTGAAGGCTTTTTAGGGAACTTTTAGGACAACCTGATAATAATGAATTACAATAGTCCAGCCTAGAGGAAATAAATGCATGAATTAGTTTTTCAGCATCACTCTGAGACAAGACCTTTCTGATTTTAGAGATATTGCGTAAATGCAAAAAGGCAGTCCTACACATTTGTTTAATATGCGCTTTGAATGACATATCCTGATCAAAAATGACTCCAAGATTTCTCACAGTATTACTAGAGATCAGGGAAATGCCATCCAGAGTAACGATCTGGTTAGACACCATGCTTCTAAGATTTGTGGGGCCAAGTACAATAACTTCAGTTTTATCTGAGTTTAAAAGCAGGAAATTAGAGGTCATCCATGTCTTTATGTCTGTAAGACAATCCTGCAGTTTAGCTAATTGGTGTGTATCCTCTGGCTTCATGGATAGATAAAGCTGGGTATCATCTGCGTAACAATGAAAATTTAAGCAATACCGTCTAATAATACTGCCCAAGGGAAGCATGTACAAAGTGAACAAAATTGGTCCTAGCACAGAACCTTGTGGAACTCCATAATTAACTTCAGTCTGTGAAGAAGATTCCCCATTTACATGAACAAACTGTAATCTATTAGACAAATATGATTCAAACCACCGCAGCGCAGTGCCCTTAATACCTATGACATGCTCTAATCTCTGTAATAAAATTTTATGGTCAACAGTATCAAAAGCAGCACTGAGGTCCAACAGAACAAGCACAGAGATAAGTCCACTGTCCGAAGCCATAAGAAGATCATTTGTAACCTTCACTAATGCTGTTTCTGTACTATGATGAATTCTAAAACCTGACTGAAACTCTTCAAATAGACCATTCCTCTGCAGGTGATCAGTTAGCTGTTTTACAACTACCCTCTCAAGAATCTTTGAGAGAAAAGGAAGTTGGAGATTGGCCTATAATTAGCTAAGATAGCTGGGTCAAGTGATGGCTTTTTAAGTAATGGTTTAATTACTGCCACCTTAAAGGCCTGTGGTACATAACCAACTAACAAAGATAGATTGATCATATTTAAGATTGAAGCATTAAATAATGGTAGGACTTCCTTGAGCAGCCTGGCAGGAATGGGGTCTAATAAACATGTTGATGGTTTGGATGAAGTAACTAATGAAAATAACTCAGACAGAACAATCGGAGAGAAAGAGTCTAACCAAATACCGGCATCACTGAAAGCAGCCAAAGATAACGATACATCTTTGGGATGGTTATGAGTAATTTTTTCTCTAATAGTCAAAATTTTGTTAGCAAAGAAAGTCATGAAGTCATTACTAGTTAAAGTTAATGGAATACTCAGCTCAGTAGAGCTCTGACTCTTTGTCAGCCTGGCTACAGTGCTGAAAAGAAACCTGGGGTTGTTCTTATTTTCTTCAATTAGTGATGAGTAGAAAGATGTCCTAGCTTTACGGAGGGCTTTTTTATAGAGCAACAAACTCTTTTTCCAGGCTAAGTGAAGATCTTCTAAATTAGTGAGACGCCATTTCCTCTCCAACTTACGGGTTATCTGCTTTAAGCTACGAGTTTGTGAGTTATACCACGGAGTCAGACACTTCTGATTTAAAGCTCTCTTTTTCAGAGGAGCTACAGCATCCAAAGTTGTCTTCAATGAGGATGTAAAACTATTGACGAGATACTCTAACTCCCTTACAGAGTTTAGGTAGCTACTCTGCTCTGTGTTGGTATATGACATTAGAGAACATAAAGAAGGAATCATATCCTTAAACCTAGTTACAGCGCTTTCTGAAAGACTTCTAGTGTAATGAAACTTATTCCCCACTGCAGGGTAGTCCAACAGGGTAAATGTAAATGTTATTAAAAAATGATCAGACAGAAGGGAGTTTTCAGGGAATACTGTTAAGTCTTCTATTTCCATACCATAAGTCAGAACAAGATCTAAAATATGATTAAAGTGGTGGGTGGACTCATTTACTTTTTGAGCAAAGCCGATAGAGTCTAATAATAGATTAAATGCAGTGTTGAGGCTGTCATTCTCAGCATCTGTGTGGATGTTAAAATCGCCCACTATAATTATCTTATCTGAGCTAAGCACTAAGTCAGACAAAAGGTCTGAAAATTCACAGAGAAACTCACAGTAACGACCAGGTGGACGATAGATAATAACAAATAAAACTGGTTTTTGGGACTTCCAATTTGGATGGACAAGACTAAGAGACAAGCTTTCAAATGAATTAAAGCTCTGTCTAGGTTTTTGATTAATTAATAGGCTGGAATGGAAGATTGCTGCTAATCCTCCACCCCGGCCCGTGCTACGAGCATTTTGACAGTTAGTGTGACTCGGGGGTGTTGACTCATTTAAACTAACATATTCATCCTGCTGTAACCAGGTTTCTGTTAGGCAGAATAAATCAATACGTTGATCAATTATTATATCATTTACCAACAGGGACTTAGAAGAGAGAGACCTAATGTTTAATAAACCACATTTAACTGTTTTAGTCTGTGGTGCAATTGAAGGTGCTATATTATTTTTTCTTTTTGAATTTTTATGCTTAAATAGATTTTTGCTGGTTATTGATGGTCTGGGAGCAGGCACCGTCTCTACGGGGATGGGGTAATGAGGGGATGGCAGGGGGAGAGAAGCTGCAGAGAGGTGTATAAGACCACAGCTCTGCCTCCTGGTCCCAACGCTAGACAGTCACAGTTTGGAGGATCCAAAAAAATTGGCCAGATTTCTAGAAATGAGAGCTGCTCCCTCTAAAGTGGGATGGATGCCGTCTCTCCTAACAAGACCAGGTTTCCCCCAGAAGCTTTGCCAATTATCAATGAAGCCCACCTCATTTTTTGGACACCACTCAGACAGCCAGCAATTCAAGGAGAACATGCGGCTAAACATGTCACTCCCGGTCTGATTGGGGAGGGGCCCAGAGAAAACTACAGAGTCCGACATTGTTTTTGCAAAGTTACACACCGATTTAATGTTAATTTTAGTGACCTCCGATTGGCGTAACCGAGTGTCATTACTGCCGACGTGAATTACAATCTTACCAAATTTACGCTTAGCCTTATTCAGCAATTTCAAATGTCCTTCGATGTCGCCTGCTCTGGCCCCCGGAAGACAATTGACAATGGTTGCTGGTGTCGCTAACTTCACATTTCTCAAAACAGAGTCGCCAATAACCAGAGTTTGATCCTCGGCGAGTGTATCGTCGAGTGGGGAAAAACGGTTAGAGATGTGAACGGGTTGACGGTGTACACGGGGCTTCTGTTTAGGGCTACGCTTCCTCCTCACAGTCACCCAGTCAGCCTCCTTTCCCGACTGCCCGGGATCTGCCAGGGGGGAACTAACGGCGGCTAAGCTACCTTGGTCCGCACCGACTACAGGGGCCTGGCTAGCTGTAGAATTTTCCACGGTGCGGAGCCGAGCCTCCAATTCGCCCAGCCTGGCCTCCAAAGCTACGAATAAGCTGCACTTATTACAAGTACCGTTACTGCTAAAGGAGGCCGAGGAATAACTAAACATTTCACACCCAGAGCAAAAAAGTACGGGAGAGACAGGAGAAGCCGCCATGCTAAACCGGCTAAGAGCTAGTAGCTGCACTAAGCTAGCGGATTCCCAAAAACACACAAAGTGAATAATGTGCAAATAATCCAGAGGTGATTCAGCAGAAGGAGTGCCCCAATCAAGGCACCAAACAGGCCATGAAGCAGCACAGGGAACGCACAACAACGGTGCTAAAATAAAATAAAAATAAAAAAAAATTAAAAAAAATAAAAACGAAAGCGTTAGCAAGCTAGTTAGCTTGCCAACGCTAATGAAAGTTAGCTGATAAAAGTGCTCCGTCGCGATGTTTCGACCGTTAGAGGTCTTCCTTAGGCGTTGGAGCACAGTAAAAAAAAAAAAAAAAAGGTAAAAAGTAAAAAAGACTTGGTTCAAGTCCAAAGCAGCAGGTAGCAGTCTCTGTGTAAACAGTCCCAACCAAAAAAAGGTCCCTAGGACCTACTATGAGGTCCCTAAGATAAGATGGGACCTGATTATTCAAAACCTTATAAGTAAGAAGAAGAATTTTAAATTCTGTTCTAGAATTAACAGGAAGCCAATGAAGAGAGGCCAATATGGGTGAAATATGCTCTCTCCTTCTAGTCCCCGTTAGTACTCTAGCTGCAGCATTTTGAATTAACTGAAGGCTTTTCAGGGAACTTTTAGGACAACCTGATAATAATGAATTAAAATAGTCCAGCCTAGAGGAAATAAATGCATGAATTAGTTTTTCAGCATCACTCTGAGACAAGACCTTTCTAATTTTAGAGATATTGCGCAAATGCAAAAAAGCAGTCCTACATATTTGCTTAATATGCACATTGAATGACATATCCTTATCAAAAATGACTCCAAGATTTCTCACAGTATTACTAGAGGTCAGGGTAATGCCATCCAGAGTAAGGATCTGGTTAGACACCATGTTTCTAAGATTTGTGGGGCCAAGTACAATAACTTCAGTTTTATCTGAGTTTAAAAGCAGGAAATTAGAGGTCATCCATGTCTTTATGTCTGTAAGACAATCCTGCAGTTTAGCTAATTGGTGTGTGTCCTCTGGCTTCATGGACAGATAAAGCTAGGTATCATCTGCGTAATAATGAAAATTTAAGCAATGCCATCTAATAATACTGCCTAAGGGAAGCATGTATAAAGTGAATAAAATTGGTCCTAGCACAGAACCTTGTGGAACTCCATAATTAACCTTAGTCTGTGAAGAACATTCCCCATTTACATGAACAAATTGTAATCTATTAGATAAATGTGATTCAAACCACCGCAGCGCAGTGCCTTTAATACCTATGGCATGCTCTAATCTCTGTAATAAAATTTTATGGTCAACAGTATCAAAAGCAGCACTGAGGTCTAACAGAACAAGCAGAGAGATGAGTCCACTGTCTGAGGCCATAAGAACATCATTTGTAACCTTCACTAATGCTGTTTCTGTACTATGATGAATTCTAAAACCTGACTGAAACTCTTCAAATAGACCATTCCTCTGCAGATGATCAGTTATCTGTTTTACAACTACCCTTTCAAGAATTTTTGAGAGAAAATGAAGGTTGGAGATTGGCCTATAATTAGCTAAGATAGCTGGGTCAAGTGATGGCTTTTTAAGTAATGGTTTAATTACTGCCACCTTAAAAGCCTGTGGTACATAGCCAAGTAATAAAGATAGATTGATCATATTTAAGATCGAAGCATTAATTAATGGTAGGGCTTCCTTGAGCAGCCTGGTAGGAATGGGGTCTAATAGACATGTTGATGGTTTGGATGAAGTAACTAATGAAAATAACTCAGACAGAACAATCGGAGAGAAAAAGTCTAACCAAATACCGGCATCACTGAAAGCAGCCAAAGATAACGGTACGTCTTTGGGATGGTTATGAGTAATTTTTTCTCTAATAGTTAAAATTTTATTAGCAAAGAAAGTCATGAAGTCATTACTAGTTAAAGTTAAAGGAATACTCGGCTCAATAGAGCTCTGACTCTTTGTCAGCCTGGCTACAGTGCTGAAAACAAACCTGGGGTTGTTCTTATTGTCTTCAATTAGTGATGAGTACAACCCCTGGCAAAAATTATGGAATCACCGGCCTCAGAGGATGTTCATTCAGTTGTTTAATTTTGTAGAAAAAAAGCAGATCACAGACATGACACAAAACTAAAGTCATTTCAAATGGCAACTTTCTGGCTTTAAGAAACAGTATAAGAAATCAGGAAAAAAAATTGTGGTAGTCAGTAACAGTTACTTTTTTAGACCAAGCAGAGGAAAAAAATATGTACTCACTCAATTGTGAGGAATAAATTATGGAATCACCCTGTAAATTTTCATCCCCAAAACTAACACCTGCATCAAATCAGATCTGCTCGTTAGTCTGCATCTAAAAAGGAGTGATCACACCTTGGAGAGCTGTTGCACCAAGTAGACTGACATGAATCATGGCTCCAACACGAGAGATGTCAATTGAAACAAAGGAGAGGATTATCAAACTCTTAAAAGAGGGTAAATCATCACGCAATATTGCAAAAGATGTTGGTTGTTCACAGTCAGCTGTGTCTAAACTCTGGACCAAATACAAACAACATGGGAAGGTTGTTAAAGGCAAACATACTGGTAGACCAAGGAAGACATCAAAGCGTCAAGACAGAAAACTTAAAGCAATATGTCTCAAAAATCGAAAATGCACAACAAAACAAATGAGGAACGAATGGGAGGAAACTGGAGTCAACGTCTGTGACCGAACTGTAAGAATCCGCCTAAAGGAAATGGGATTTTCATACAGAAAAGTTAAATGAAAGCCATTATCAATACCTAAACAGAAAAAAATAAGGTTACAATGGGCTAAGGAAAAGCACAGCAATTTCCACAGTCATTGATGATATGGGGCTGCATGTCAGGTAAAGGCACTGGGGAGATGGCTGTCATTACATCATCAATAAATGTAAGTAAGTAAGTAAGTAAGCTTTATTTATATAGCACTTTTCACAGACCATGGTCACAAAGTGCTTCACACGATATAAATAGACAATAAAAACAACACATACAAATATAGAACAATAAAATAAATTGACACTAAAATGCCAGTTTAAAAAAATGTGTCTTTAGTTGCTGTCTAAAAACATCCACAGAGTCTAGTGAGCGAAGAGAACAGGGAAGCTCATTCCAGAGGCGAGGTGCCACAGCTTTAAAAGATCTGTCCCCTCGAGTTTTAAAACAAGTTCGGGGAACCATCAGCAGGTTCTGATTGGAAGACCTCAAACTGCTGCTGGAAACATAAGGCTGGATCAGGTCCTTAATGTTTTCCGGTGCCTGCCCATGTAGAGCTCTAAAGGTCAGCACGAGGATTTTGTAATTTATCCTGTAAAAAACAGGGAGCCAATGTAAAGACTTGAGGACAGGAGTAATATGCATTCTCCTGTGGGCGTGGGTAAGAAGTCGTGCAGCAGAATTTTGCCCTACCTGCAGGCGGGCCAGCTCTTTCTTACTGAGGCATGTAAAGAGACTGTTACAATAATCAAGTCATGAAGAAACAAATGCATGCAATTCGAATTCGAATTTGGAAAAAACAGTTCTTAACGAGCTGCCTGGTGTGATGTTCCAAAGACATCCCTCCATCCAAAATGACACCCAGGTTACGCAGGCTGCCTTTAACAGAGCTGCTCAGATTACCAAGGTGATTCTTAATGACAGACATAGCACTATCTGGAGCTACAATCATTGTCTCAGTCTTATTAGAATTCAACTGCAGGCTGTTTTCAGTAAGCCATTCTGTAATTTTAGTGAGACAAATGCACAAGTTTACGTTGATATTTTGGACACTTTCTTATCTCATCAATTTGGGGATGATGAAATCATTTTTCAAGATGATAATGCATCTTGCCATAGAGCAAAAACTGTGAAAACATTCCTTGCAAAAAGACACATAGGGTCAATGTCATGGCCTGCAAATATTCCAGATCTTAATCCAGTTGAAAATCTTTGGTGGAAGTTGAAGAAAATGGTCCATGACAAGGCTCCAACCTGCAAAGCTGATCTGGCAACAGCAATCAGAGAAAGTTGGAGCCAGATTGATGAAGAGTACTGTTTGTCACTCATTAAGTCCATGCCTCAGAGACTGCAAGCTGTTATAAAAGCCAGAGGTGGTGCAACAAAATACTAGTGATGTGTTGGAGCGTTCTTTTCTTCTTTTTCATGATTCCATAATTTTTTCCTCAGAATTGAGTGAGTCCATATTTTTTTTCCCTCTGTTTGGTCTAAAAAAAGTAACCGTTACTGACGGCCACAATTTCTTTTCCTCATTTCTTATAGTGTTTTTTAAAGCCAGAAAGTTGCCATTTGAAATGACTTTAGTTTTGTGTCATGTCTGTGATCTGCTTTTTTTCTACAAAATTAAACAACTGAATGAACATCCTCCGAAGCCGGTTATTCCATAGTTTTTGCCAGGGGTTGTTGTAAGATGTCCTAGCTTTACAGAGGGCTTTATTATAGAGCAACAGACTCTTTTTCCAGGCTAAGTGAAGATCTTCTAAATTAGTGAGACGCCATTTCCTCTCCAATTTACGGGTTATCTGCTTTAAGCTGCGAGTTTGTGAGTTATACCACGGAGTCATGCACTTCTGATTTAAGGTTCTCTTTTTCAGAGGAGCTACAGCATCCAAAGTTGTGCTCAGTGAGGATGTAAAACTATTGACGAGATAATCTATCTCACTCACAGAGTTGAGGTAGCTACTCTGCACTGTGTTGGTATATGGCATTGGAGAACATAACAAAGAAGGAATCATATCCCTAAACCTAGTTACAACGCTTTCCGAAAGACTTCTACTGTAATGAAACTTATTCCCCACTGCTGGGTAGTCCATTAAAGTAAATGTAAATGTTATTAAGAAATGATCAGACAGAAGGGAGTTTTCAGGGAATACTGTTAAGTCTTCAATTTACATACCATAAGTCAGAACAAGATCTAAAGTATGGTTAAAGTGGTGGGTGGACTCATTTACATTTTGAGCGAAGCCAGTTCAGTCTAATAATAGATTAAATGCAGTGTTGAGGCTGTCATTCTCAGCATCTGTGTTGATGTTAAAATCGCCCACTATAATTATCTTATCTGAGCTAAGCACTAAGTCAGACAAAAGGTCTGAAAATTCACAGAGAAACTCACAGTAAGGACCAGGTGGACGATAGATAACAACAAATAAAACTGGTTTCTGGGACTTCCAATTTGGATGGACAAGACTAAGAGTCAAGCTTTCAAATGAATTAAAGCTCTGTCTGGGTTTTTGATTAATAAGTTGGAGTGGAAGATTGCTGCTAATCCTCCCCCTCGGCCCGTGCTACGAGCATTCTGACAGTTAGTGTGACTCGGGGGTGTTGACTCATTAAACATATTCATCCTGCTGTAACCAGGTTTCTGTAAGGCAGAATAAATCAATATGTTGATCAATTATTATATCATTCACTAACAGGGACTTAGAAGAGAGAGACCTAATGTTTAATAGACCACATTTAACTGTTTTAGTCTGTGGTGCAGTTGAAGGTGCTATTATTATTTTTCTTTTTGAATTTTTATGCTTAAATAGATTTTTACTGGTTATTGGTGGTCTTAGAGCAGGCACCGTCTCTACGGGGATGGGGTATTGGCTTATGACTGTAATGTCGTGCCATGAATGACGTGGTGCGTAATATTGTAATATTGACATGTTCTATAAACAAACTGCATGCATGCACATATCATCGTATGTATGTCAACTTATCAAAACAAACGTGACACCAAAGAGGTTATATGTGAGACTCACCTTCATTGTCGTCATTATGAAGCCGGCGGAGTAGCGATTTCTCATCCCTGCTTAGCAAATATTCTGCAATATCCACAGTTTCAGACTCTGGACTTCGTCTAACCATCTGTCAGTTGCCTTCAAGGGGTCAGAAATTTGTCTCCAACTATCAACAAGGACCGGTCATTTTAGACAGCAGCGCGCTCTTCCCCCTTTGTCGGCACCAACGGTAGTTTCTATAACAATGCAGCACACGCAAGGGCAGCCAGCTCTTCTTTCCATTTCTGTCCACTGCCGTACATAGTCCTGGTTGTAACAGGTAATCCACAGAGCTTACAAAAATGCTTTAAATCATCAACTTTCCAGCGGTTGAAATGATCCAAATCACAGCACTCCTCGCTGCTTTCCGCCGTCATAGCAAATGTTGCGTACCCATAATGCACCGCGCGGCCCGAGATGTGCACTTTGCTTATTGATATGGACTTGAATCAGCAAGTCCCGTTCTCCTGATGACATATCAACAATATGGCCGCAGCTGAGGGCTCAAATAGAGCGCAGGCTTCAGACAGCTGTAGTTTATCCTTCACATGCAGGCTTATCGACTTTTATTGTTCAGGGTTTTTGAAAATATCAACATTTCATCATTTTTAGTGATTATTTGTGCACATTTTTAGTGTCACCTACACTTTATAGGTCAACGCTAAATGAGGGCCATGTGCTCGAGCACAAATCTGTTTCTTCTGCAGAATGCAGTGACACAGCAGTGCCACCAAGTGTTCCCACACTTCCTTGGTGCACCACTGTGGTGAATCAGCCACACTTTAGGGATTTGGACGCTAGTTTTAGTCGACCTCTGTCTGCTGATGAGAACCTCTGAATCAGTGACTTTCCTGCAGCAATAGGTCAGTTGGCTGTTGAAAACTTGTACTGTCAGTGAATGTATCAGTAAATAAAACGGTATTTTATTTACTTCTTTGACTTGTATTTAATTTCACATCTGGGAAAATTACCAAAATGCAGAAGTAGAATCAAAGCAAGATGTCACAAATCTAACTGCTGCGTTAGATGTTTTGGGTAACCGACAGCATGTCACGTTTTAGCCATGACCGGGGCTTCGATTTTAGTTCTCCCTCTTTCTTTTTCGCTTCAAGTGCCCCAGCTTTGATTTATTAGTTGTTTATTTTCATCATGGTTTATTCAAATGGCTGTTATGTTGTACATTGTCACTTTGTTTCTTTGCTACTTTTCATACTTTAGCCATAGTTCAGTTCTGTTCTAGTTTTGTTCAGCCGTTTTTTGTTGTTTTTTTTTCATTAGTATGAAGAGTGGAAAGGCACTTGGTCCAGATGATATTCCAGTGGAGGCATGGAAATGTCTAGGAGAGATGGCAGTAGAGTTTCTAACCAGATTGTTTAATACAATCTTGGAAAGTGAGAGGATGCCTGAGGAGTGGAGACGAAGTGTGCTGGTTCCTATTTTCAAGAACAAGGGTGATGTGCAGAGCTGCAGTAACTACAGAGACATAAAGCTGATCAGCCACAGCATGAAGTTATGGGAAAGAGTAGTAGAAGCTAGGCTTAGAAAACAGGTGAAGATCTGTGAGCTGCAATATGGTTTCATGCTGAGAAAGAGCACTACAGATGCAATGTTTGCTCTGAGAATACTGTTGGAGAAGTACAGAGAAGGCCAGAAGGAGTTACACTGTGTGTTTGTGGACTTAGAAAAAGCTTATGATAGGGTGCCAAGAGAAGAGCTGTGGTATTGTATGAGGAAGTCTGGAGTGGCGGAGAAGTATGTGAGGGTAGTGCAGGACATGTACAAGAATAGTGTGACAGCGATGAGATGTGCAGTCGGAATGACAGACTCATTCAAGGTGGAGGTGGGATTACACCAAGGATCAGCTCTGAGTCCTTTATTGTTTGCAGTGGTGATTGACAGGTTGATGGATGAGATCAGACAGGAGTCTGCATGGACTATGATGTTTGCAGATGACATTGTGATCTGCAGTGAGAGTAGAGAGTAAGTTGAGTCTAGTCTGGAGAGGTGGAGATATGCTTTGGAGAGAAGGGGAATGAAAGTCAGTAGAAGCAAGACTGAGTACATGTGTGTGAATGAGAGGGAGCCCAGTGGAATAGTGCAGTTACAAGGAGTAGAAGTGGTGAAAGTAGATGAGTTTAAATGTTTGGGGTCAACTGTTCAAAGTAATGGAGAGTGTGGTAGAGAGGTGAAGAAGAGAGTGCAGGCAGGGTGGAGTGGGTGGAGAAAGGTGGCAGGAGTGATTTGTGACTGAAGAATATCAGCAAGAGTGAAGGGGAAAGCTTACAAGACAGTAGTGAGACCAGCTATGTTGTATGGTTTAGAGACGGTGGCACTAACAAAAAGACAGGAGGCGGAGCTGAAGATGTTGAGATTCTCTTTGGGAGTGACAAGAATGGACAAGATTAGGAATGAACATATCAGAGGGACAGCTCAGGTGGGACGGTTTGGAGACAGAGAGGCGAGATTGAGATGGTTTGGACATGTGCAGAGGAGGGACCCAGGGTATATAGGGAGAAGGATGCTGAGGATGGAGCCACCAGGCAGGAGGAGAAGAGGGAGGACAAAGAGGAGGTTCATGGATGTGCTGAGAGAGGACATGCAGGTGGTTGGTGAGACAGAGGAAGATACAGAGGACAGGGTGAGATGGAAATGATTGACCTGCTGTGCGCCCCCCACCCCCTGCAACGGGAACAGCTGAAACACAAAGAAGTTTATCACTTGTTTATTTTGCTCATCTCATTTGTGTTATCAGTTATGCTGTAATGTCGGGTTTGTTTTCTGTAATCATGGAGTCTCTGTTTTTCTTATAGTTTGTTTAACCACTTTGTTTTCTTAGTCAGTTCCTGTTTAGTTTAGCTTTAGTATTTATTTTCCATTTATTCTCTGATTAATTCTCATGTTCATGCCCGGTTCATTGTTATATTTTACTCTGTCCTCAGTTTCTGTTTTAGCTCAGTTCATAGTTCCCTGTTTCCCTCACACCCATCTGATTATGTTCTCACTCCACATCACTGCACCTGCCTTGTGTCTTTGTCTCTCACTTTGTTTCAGTCTGCTTTGTGTTTTCATTCACTCACACTCTTGGCACCTGTTCATGCATCTTTGTATCTTACATTGCTCCACTTTGTGCACTCCCTTCCTCACTATCTTGCCCATTGTATAATCTTTGTCCACCAGCCACGCCCCCTTTCTAGATTGTTCCTCACGTGCACCTAGTTAACACCTGCCTTAATTAAACACCTCACAACCATCACACCCCTGCCAGTTTGTCCTCTTTGCACACATTCCGGCCTCTTGTTTTCAGTCCTGATTTTGCCTTGCCGTGTTGCTCTGTTTTCCTCGACCACGCCTCTTGCCTCATCTCTTATGTCTGTGCTTGCTCGTGCCATTGATCCCTGCCTGAATATGACTGTGTTTTTGCCTAATCCCGACTGTACCTCCGCTCCTAGTGACCACCTGTGTACTGTACCTGAGCCTGGAATAAGGACCATGTTGACTCCAACACCTAAGCCAAGTCTGGGAGTCTGCTTTGCGGGTCTAGCTGCTGTGGTTGCCAGGCAGCCGCCCGCCTTGACACAGCAGTCAGTTGAGTTCAGTAGATAGAACATGTTCTCACCTGGAGGAGGCAGGCAGCACTGTGAGAGTCATGTTCTTTGACTTCTCCAGTGTGCTCAACACCATCTGGCCTGACCTGCTCAGCGATAACCTACAGGACATGAAGGTGGAGGCTCCACCGGTGGCCTGAATTACCAGCTACCTCACAAGCCGCCCACAGTATGTGAGGCTTGGAGACATTACATCCAACACCATCAGGAGCAGCACGGGGGCACCACATGGGACGGTTCTGTCTCCCTTTCCGTTCACACTCTACACCTCAGACTTCAGTTTCTGGTTACAGTCCTGCCACCTGCATTGTGGGCTGCATCGGCAGTGACCAGGAGGCGGAGAACAGGAGTGTGGTGGACAGGTTTGTGGAGTGGTGTGGACTCAACCACCTGCAGCTCAACGTATCTAATATGAAGGAGCTGGTGGTAGACTTCAGAAGACAGAAGACCCGTTTGAACCCAGTTACCATCATTGGAACTGAGGTGAATGTTGTGGGCTACTACAAGTACCTGGTTGTCCACATACACTCAACAAAAATATAAACGCAACACTTTTGGTTTTGCTCCCATTTTGTATGAGATGAACTCAAAGATCTAAAACTTTTTCCACATACACAATATCACCATTTCCCTCAAATATTGTTCACAAACCAGTCTAAATCTGTGATAGTGAGCACTTCTCCTTTGCTGAGATAATCCATCCCACCTCACAGGTGTGCCATATCAAGATTCTGATTAGACACCATGATTAGTGCACAGGTGTGCCTTAGACTGCCCACAATAAAAGGCCACTCTGAAAGGTGCAGTTTTGTTTTATTGGGGGGGATACCAGTCAGTATCTGGTGTGACCACCATTTGCCTCATGCAGTGCAACACATCTCCTTTGCATCATCCGTGAAGAGAACACCTCTCCAACGTGCCATACGCCAGTGAATGTGAGCATTTGCCCACTCAAGTCGTTTACGACGACGAACTGGAGTCAGGTCGAGACCCCGATGAGGACGACGAGCATGCAGATGAGCTTCCCTGAGACGGTTTCTGACAGTTTGTGCAGAAATTCTTTGGTTATGCAAACCGACTGTTTCAGCAGCTGTCCGAGTGGCTGGTCTCAGACGATCTTGGAGGTGAACAAGCTGGATGTGGAGGTCCTGGGCTGGTGTGGTTACACGTGGTCTGCGGTTGTGAGGCTGGTTGGATGTACTGCCAAATTCTCTGAAACGCCTTTGGAGACGGCTTATGGTAGAGAAATGAACATTCAATACACGAGCAACAGCTCTGGTTGACATTCCTGCTGTCAGTATGCCAATTGCACGCTCCCTCAAATTTTGCAACATCTGTGGCATTGTGCTGTGTGACAAAACTGCACCTTTCAGAGTGGCCTTTTATTGTGGGCAGTCTAAGGCACACCTGTGCACTAATCATGGTGTCTAATCAGCATCTTGATATGGCACACCTGTGAGGTGGGATGGATTATCTCAGCAAAGGAGAAGTGCTCACTATCACAGATTTAGACTGGTTTGTGAACAATATTTGAGGGAAATGGTGATATTGTGTATGTGGAAAAAGATTTAGATCTTTGAGTTCATCTCATACAAAATGGGAGCAAAACCAAAAGTGTTGCGTTTATATTTTTGTTGAGTGTAGATAACAAACTGGAAAGGAATGTAAGCACAGGTGACTGTACTTCCTCAGGAGGTCTGCTGAAATATGTTGCAGATGTTTTATCACTCGGTGGTCTCCAGCATCATCTTCTACACTGTGGTGTGCTGGGGCAGCAGGCTGAAGGCAGCTGACATGAACAGACTCAGCAAGCCTTAACCCCTGGAGAGCAGGCTCTGTCTTGCGGTGGAGCTGGAGTCTGGTGGAGGTGTCAGAGAGGAGGATGTACCTGTGGCAGTCAGACTGTATAACTGCTCCCCTTCTGCAGGATGAATACGTGACAATCAGTTTTTCAGTTACTCAGAGCTATGTGCAGTACTGTCAACATCTAGTGAAAATGTCTTCAGTCTTTTCACATAAATTTGTTGCACCTATTGCACAAAAAATGTTCACCGTTTACTGTTCAGTGCTCAGGCAAAATAATTTCCTTCGGGATAATAAAGTTCATCTTATTCTTACTCTTATACTATAAATTACTTCAACAGATTTTTTTGACAGTGGTTCTCAGTCCAGTCCTCTGGAACTCTCAGCAAGTACTCAGCCAATAATCTGACTTTTATCAGAACTTCTTTGTGTCAGAAGAGTGTAGCTCAACATAAAAAACTACAAAACACATCTCGCCACACTGTCCAAAACTAGATGAGGTCCAGAGAAGTTAGTTTGAGGTTTGATGTTGGATCTTGTGCTTTGTTTCCAGGTTGGGGAAAATGGCACGGGTAAAACCACAGTTCTCAAACTGCTGATGGGTGAACTCACGCCAATCAGTGGAGTCAGACAAGCCCACCGGTAAGATGACTTGTAGCACCCTAGTGTTTTTGTACCAAATTGGACTTGTTTTGGGCATCGCCAGCGCCACAACTATATTCCAACCTGTGTTGAACTTCACAAAGCGTTTCTTTCACTTGACCTGACTGCACTCTGGGGCATCTACAGGTACTGTGACAACCCAGAGTCCAATGGGTCCAAAGTCCAAGGAGCTCAGTCCAGATATGAGAAAGAGGATTGTAGATTTAAGAACATTGTTTGAAACCATTTCTAAACAGCTGCAGATTCCAGCATCATCAGTTCAGACAGTGTGAATGTTGGTACAGGGTATCGGTAGGTGGTGCCACTTTGGAAGAAGACTCCAAATGTCAAACCTCAGCTGGCAAACTTCCACCCGAACTGGCCTTAATTCCACATGGCATATGTTTGCGCAGCCGTCGTGACTGTTTAAACATTTATTTCTCCGGAATCTTCCCTGATGTCCGACAAAGTGACACTTCTCCTTAAATTTTTATATTCATTTATTTTTTCCTTGGTCTGGAATTTGCCTCAAGTGCGTTGAAATCAGTGTAACGTTTGCAGTGGATTTTGGAGAGACTGTGTGCACTGTGTGCCAGCAAGCTAGTTTTGGAAAGCTAATAGGCTAGCTCCTTGGTTTCAGTTGCTTAATATGGACATTCACAGCGTGTACTTGGAGAAGGCAAAAGAAAATATTTTAGCGACTTTATTATTTTTCTGTGTGAAGCAATGAATTTGCTGCTTCCTGTTTTTATCTGTGTCGCATTCTGCGTACATAATCCACACCGCTAGATGATGAAAACCGGACAAAACCAGTCTATTCTGACTGTTGTGGGCTCCATACAGAAATGCACTTCTCTGTGCTGTGCATGTGTGCTGGCGCATCACATGCATTATAGTCACAGCTCATGTGCGTTGTGTAAACAGGTTGTGATCTAAGAAATGTGAAAATTTTCAGATTTTTATTTTTTAGGGAACTCAAGTTGGTTCTGTGATCAGCCATGATTTCACAGCAGGGCTGCGACCAACCAGTCGTCTGTCAGTTACTAGTTGTTTGGTCCATCAAGTATCGTTCAGTGTGTTCTGAAGACACCGACGGAAATGTGGTGTTGTCTCCACCAGATGAAGGTTTCTAGTTCACTGTCAGAGAAAAGAATCAGTAACATTTTCACATTTAGAAGCTGAAACCAAAAAACAATTTAAAAGGAGGAACTGGTCCAATCCCTATCAAGGTGTGGTTCCAGAGCCGATGCTGTGTGTGGAGGCGAGGCCCACCAGATCTAACTGGTATTGCTCCACCTCCCGCACAAACTCCGGCTCCTTCCCCCACAGCGAGGTGACGTTCCACATCCCCAGAGCAAGCCCCTGCCGCCCAGCTCTGGTCCACCGAGGCCCTCGGCTTTCACTGTCACCCATGGCACAGTTCATCCAACACCAGCGGTTCCCCCTGCAGGTGGTAAGCCCACATGGTGGAGATGGAAGGTCCATGTTGCCTTTTCAGGCTGTGCCCAACTGGTTTCCATAGCAGGCCCAGCCACTAGGGGCTCGCTGATGGGCCTTCCATCCAGACCTGGCTCCAGATGGGGGCCCCAGGCTTCCTCCGGACCAGGTCACATTTCCTCTGCCTTGTTCTGTCATGGTGTCTTGTGAACCATTCTTAGTCTGGCCTCTCGCCTGAGACCAATTTGCCATGGGAGACCCTACCAGGACCACATAGGCTCCAGAAAACACATCTCTCGGGTTCATAGCGGCACACCTGATATGTTCTCTGGGAGCCATCACCTGATAAGGTAAGTCTGGGGATGCCAGATAACCTGTTGAAGATGAATGACTAAAGGAGGAACTGATTATTAAAACAGCTGTGGATTAATTTAATAATCATTTAATAATTGATTGTTAATTATGTCCAAAGTTGGCCTTTCATAAAAAAACAAACAAACAAAAAAAACAAAGATGTTTTCTTGGTCATAAGTGAATACATTTCAGTCTGAGTAACGTGTTGAGTTTTAGGGTGAGCCTTAAGGTTAAAGGTCTCAGAGCCAATGAGTGATGGTTTCGTGCTGTCTGTCAGGAACCTGAAGATCGGCTACTTCAGCCAGCACCACGTGGACCAGCTGGACCTGAACGTCTGCTCCGTAGAACTGCTGCTCAACAAGTTCCCCGGTAACTAACCCCCCCCCCCCCCCCACACACACACACACACACACAGCTGTTCTACTGGATGATGTCAGAGGTTTTGATTTAAGGTGCCTGCTTTAAGGTGTTGGTCCTTAAGTATTTGGACAGTGACACAGTGGGTTGTCAGTCCCTCTGGCTTGAGACTTTCTTCATTTCTGATTGACTGAAGTGAGACATCAGACTGCTGCCCATTCAATGTTCTTATAACCAGGTGTGCACATAACTGGTGCTCATGGTGCTCACATCTGCTAAAAATAAATTCTGCGCAGCAGAAAACGTGGACCAAAGCGCTTCTTGGGACGAAAGTCAGGACGGCTTGTTGAGAAGGGCTTCCCTCTGTGTTTTCTGCTGAGTATCATTTATTTTTAGCGGCCATGGGTGCCATGTGTAGGGCTGGTTATAATACAGCTTGCTGTCCTCACTGACCAGCCAGATTCAGTCATTTCTTTTTTGCAGAGTGTTTGTTTTATATTATCAGAAACCAACAAGTCCCAAATCCAGTCAGAACCAGATTTCAGGTAGGGATGAAAATCCTCTTTCCTGGTGTATCTGGAGCTTTATGTTTGTTCATGAGAAGCTTAACAAATCTTGGTCTGATGTTTAATTCTGACTTATACTAAACACCATATCTAAGCGGGAACTCAAACACTCCTGATTACTGGAGTTTATTAATAGTCACATGTTATTTATACAACCCCTGGCAATAATTATGGAATCACCGGCCTTGGAGGATGTTCATTCAGTTGTTTAATTTTGTAGAAAAAAGCAGATCACAGACATGACACAAAACTAAAGTCATTTCAAATGGCAACTTTCTGGCTTTAAGAAACACTATAAGAAATCAGGAAAAAATTGTGGCAGTCAGTAACGGTTACTTTTTTAGACCAAGCAGTGGGAAAAAAATATGGACTCACTCAATTCTGAGGAACAAATTATGGAATCACCCTGTAAATTTTCATTCCCAAAACTGACACTTGCATCAAATCAGATCTGCTCGTTAGTCTGCATCTAAAAAGGAGTGATCACACCTTGGAAAGCTGTTGCACCAAGTGGACTGACATGAATCATGGCTCCAACACGAGAGATGTCAATTGAAACAAAGGAGAGCATTATCAAACTCTTAAGAGGGTAAATCATCACGCAATGTTGCAAAAGATGTTGGTTGTTCACAGTCAGCTGTGTCTAAACTCTCGGCCAAATACAAACAACATGGGAAGGTTGTTAAAGGCAAACATACTGGTAGACCAAGGAAGACATCAAAGCGTCGAGACAGAAAACTTAAAGCAATATGTCTCAAAAATCGAAAATGCACAACAAAACAAATGAGGAATGAATGGGAGGAAACTGGAGTCAACGTCTGTGACCGAACTGTAAGAAACCGCCTAAAGGAAATGGGATTTACATACAGAAAAGTTAAACGAAAGCCATCATTAACACCTAAACAGAAAAAAAACAAGGTTACAATGGGCTAAGGAAAAGCAATCGTGGACTGTGGATGACTGGATGAAAGTCATATTCAGTGATGAATCTCGAATCTGCATTGGGCAAGGTGATGATGCTGGAACTTTTGTTTGGTGCCGTTCCAATGAGATTTAAAGATGACTGCCTGAAGAGAACATGTAAATTTCCACAGTCATTGATGATATGGGGCTGCATGTCAGGTAAAGGTACTGGGGAGATGGCTGTCATTACATCATCAATAAATGCACAAGTTTACGTTGATATTTTGGACACTTTTCTTATCCCATCAATTGAAAGGATGTTTGGGGATGATGAAATCGTTTTTCATGATAATGCATCTTGCCATAGAGCAAAAACTGTGAAAACATTCCTTGCAAAAAGACACATAGGGTCATGGCCTGCAAATAGTTCGGATCTTAATCTAATTGAAAATCTTTGGTGGAAGTTGAAGAAAATGGTCCATGACAAGGCTCCAACCTGCAAAGCTGATCTGGCAACAGCAATCAGAGAAAGTTGGAGCCAGATTGATGAAGGGTACTGTTTGTCACTCATTAAGTCCATGCCTCAGAGACTGCAAGCTGTTATAAAAGCCAGAAGTGGTGCAACAAAATACTAGTGATGTGATTATTTTTTTTCCCTCTGCTTTGTCTAAAAAAGTAACCATTACTGACTGCCACAATTTTTTTTCCTGATTTCTTATAGTGTTTCTTAAAGCCAGAAAGTTGCCATTTGAAATGACTTTAGTTTTGTGTCATGGCTGTGATCTGCTTTTTTTCTACAAAATTAAACAACTGAATGAACATCCTCCGAGGCCGGTGATTCCATAATTTTTGCCAGGGGTTGTATTCACGTAACATCAAAGGTTTGAGGAGGCAGAGCCTCTGAACCCACGTACATCCACATTAAGAATCAAACTGGGAACCAGTTTACATCCAGTTTGTGTATTCTACAGGCCATACAGAGGAGGAGTACCGCCACCAGCTGGGAGGTTACGGTATCACTGGAGAACTGGCAACACGGCCTGTGGCGAGCCTGTCAGGAGGACAAAAGAGCCGTGTGGCCTTTGCGCAGATGACCATGCCATGGTAAAGCCCAGTCCAAGTTAATACCAGCTGCTAAATCTAAACCCGGTTTATTAATATTAGCGAGCACATCAGATCCATGAAATCTGAACTCTGATAGAAACTTCTCAGGACAAAGAAGCAGCACAATCCATGTTTCCTCTCTGACCTTCTGTCCTCCAGTCCAAACTTCTACATCCTGGACGAGCCCACCAACCACCTCGACATGGAAACCATCGAGGCTCTCGCCAAAGCCCTCAACAAGTTCAGGGTGAGTCCACAACATCTCTGCGCTCAACACCATCAGAGTACACTGCTATAGCCAAATCACCTAACGCTTAACCCGGCATGTGGTCCACAACAATGTTTCAGTCAGTGTCCCTTCAGATCAACACAAAAACAACAAAACCAGGCAACAGCAGTCAGCAAGTGGAATGTAAGGAAACAGAAACAATCCGCGGTTTATGATGCGCATGTGGAAATGGAAGCTGCCGTAACATTTTGGTTGCTGTGGAAACCGCTGATAAAGATGTCAAAGAAATGCTTTACACTGAAATCGGTAACATCTTCGCCTGGGATGTATTTGAACACGCACATGCTGTTTTCTTGAAACTGAGTTCACACACAAAAACGTCACTGAACCTGACTGTGTACAGAAAGTGTTTTCTCATCAACAGAACCAGAATCCAGGACGTTCACGTTTACAAACCTCATCCACAGTCACCATAAAACCAGATTCTGAGCTGACAAGTCCAAAACACGCCACGTCTTACTGAAAGCACTCTGATTCGTCCACGTTTGTTTGTTTGTTTTTTTGCTTCCAACCACATAAGGAACTTACAGAATTAGAACTTTAAACCAGTTCATCTCTGGCTGCTGTGAACATGCTTAACACTAGAACTACCAGAGTGGTACCAAATGGCACTTATTCCTTTAAATCCCAAGGTGGTGCCAAATGGCGGCTGTGAGCAGCCCAGCTTGTCACCAGTGTTATGTAAATGAGGCCGTTACACTCTACTCCGCGGGGGTTAGGGAGAAGGACAGGAATACCAAAGTGCTTTACAGTGAAAAAGGCCCACTCCTCAAAAGGACCAGATAGTCTGAGCCATGTTGAGAATACCGTATTTTCTGCACCATAAGGCGCACCAGATTATAAGGCACGCCCTCAATTACCTGGTACTTAACCCTTACAAAAGGCGCACCGGATTATAAAGCGCAGCCTCATTTAGCAGGTACTTAACCCTTACAAAAGGCGCACGCTAAAACATATAGTCTACAAAAAAAAAAAAAAAAAAAAAGGTCACGGAAGCAAAACGGTGAGTTTATTTGAACTTTTTAACAACTTTGAACTACCGGTATTTAACAATATGGTACTCACATTATTTTTTATTATGGTTCTGTCACAAATCCATCGAAGTCCTCATCTTCTGTGTCTGAATTGAACAGCTGGTCTTCTAGCTGTGGCCACCTCGCTTTGTTCCTGGGGGAAACTCCGTTTGGTCTTTTTAATTTGGCGCAGTTCATTTTCTTGTTTCCTCTAGCAGCTGCTCTATTCCCATGAACAACCGCGTAACTGATAGCCTGCAGTTTGAATTGTGCCTCGTAAGCATGTCTCTTCGCTGGCGCCATTTTCGGGGGTCCTTAGACAAACAAATGTTGTTTTGCAGGATACCTGTAGTATACGGTAACTACCGGAGGAGTGGCAGAGGTAAGTGTACGTACCACGGATTCATGGACTCTTCTCTGATTGGTTTATCGCTGGCAGCGTACGTACTCTACGCTACCAGCGTGCGTACTTTACATATTACGTAATGTTCTCCGATTGGTTTATCGCTGCCAGGGTACGTACTCTACGCTGCTAGCGTACGTACTTTACGTATTACATCCTTGTGTCAGCGGGAAATGGTCCAATATTCCGACGGTCAAAGACAACGTCGGTCGTTTTTAACAGATTTTGGAATTCAGTGCGCACATAAGGCGCACCGGATTATAGGGCGCATGGCCGATTTTTGTGAAAATTTAAGGCTTTTAGGTGCACCTTATGGTGCGGAAAATACGGTAAATGTTTTTGTATTTTTTGGTAATCGTTTGGTCAAGATTATTTTTTTTTACATAAAGTTATTAAATAGTTTGTTACATTTGTAAGAAGTAACTCTAAAGACAGAACCCAAGTATATAAAAAACAGATGTGCATTCAGTGCTGCAATGTCAGTCAGGTTGTAAAACATAGCGACTGGCCAACGCCGTGTTCCTGAATGTACAGTGTACTTTCGCACGACCCACGACCCTTATTTGGAGTAAGCGGTTGAAGATGAGTGAGTGATGAGTGAAATAATAAACAGGAAAACTTGACTAATTAACATGGATGAGCGATGCCAGATAATATAAACACTACACAAGAATATAATACACAGGAGATGACACTAGAAATATAAACCCAGATATCATAAATTAAGCAGAAGAACACCGGAGCCGCCAAGCCCTGCACCCCAGGTGGCCACTGTCTTCAGCAGTCAGACCCGGTACTGCTGGCAGAAAACAGAAACAGTTCTGGATGAGTGTGAGTTCGCACACTCAGTAATCCCACAGTCTGTACACAATGAGGAGGGAGAACCTCCACCTCCAGCAACAATTTCACCCGTGCAGCTCCTGTTGGTCTCTTTCCTGGATGGAGTGAGAGGCGAAGAACGTCGTCCTCTCACTGTCCACCAATCCAGCCTCCGACAGAGTCCACAGGAACATGGCTGCACACAGAACAATGTCTTGGACAACAATAATCACAGCAGAGAAGATTACCTGTATGGTAGAAGATTTCTCGGCGAGGAGGTGGAGTTGCAGTCCGGTCTTTATAGTAGTGGTGATGGGTGACAGCTGGTGTTGATTGATGACAGCTGTCACCTCCAGCGGCTCCGACGCCCTCTCGTGCTTGGAGCCCGCACTCCAAGCAGGGCGCCATCTGGTGGTGGTGGGCCAGCAGTACCTCCTCTTCAGCGGCCCACACAACAGGACCCCCCTCAACGGGCGCCTCCTGGCCCGACCAGGTTTATCCGGGTGCCGGGCGTAGAAGTCGGCCAGGAGGGCCGGGTCCAGGATGAAGCTCCTTTTCACCCAGGAGCGTTCCTCGGGACCATACCCCTCCCAGTCCACCAGATACTGGAAGCCCCGACCCTTGCGACGGACGTCCAGAAGCCGACGCACGGTCCACGCCGGCTCCCCGTCGATGATCCGGGCAGGAGGTGGTGCAGGTCCAGGGGTGCAGAGCGGTGAGGTGTGGTATGGTTTGATCCGGGACACGTGGAAAACAGGATGGATCCGCAGTGAAGCTGGCAGCCGTAGCTTCACTGCGGCCGGGCTGAGGACCTTGGTGATGGGAAAGGGTCCAATATATCTGTCCTTCAGCTTGTGTGATTCCACTTGAAGGGGGATGTCCTTCGTTGATAACCATACCTCCTGCCCAGGCTGGTATGCAGGGGCCGGGGAACGCCGGCATGGGCCTTGGCCCTCGTCCGGGCCTTCAACAGGGCAGAACGGGCGGTCCGCCACACCCGGCGGCACCTCCTGAGGTGGGCCTGGACCGAGGGCACACCGACCTCACCCTCCACAAGCGGGAACAAGGGGGGCTGATACCCCAAACACACCTCGAACGGGGAGAGGCCGGTGGCAGATGACACTTGGCTGTTGTGGGCGTACTCGATCCAGGCCAGATGGGTAATCCAGGCCGTCGGGTGCGCGGAGGTAACGCAACGGAGGGCCTGCTCCAACTCCGGACGAGAGACTCACGGTGGCCCCCAGTTCCTTGCAAAAACTCCTCCAGACCTGAGAGGAGAACTGAGGGCCACGGTCTGAGACGATGTCCGCTAGTATCCCATGCAGAAGCACGACATGGTGGACCAGGAGGTCTGCCATCTCCTGGTCCGTAGGGAGCTTCGGGAGGGCCACGAAGTGGGCCGCCTTGGAGAACCGGTCCACTATCATCAAGATGGTGGTGTGGCCCTGGGACGGCGGGAGGCCCGTGACAAAGTCCAGGCCGATGTGGGACCAGGGGCGATGAGGCACCGGTAGAGGTCGGAGGAGACCTGAGGTCCTCTTGTGGTCTGCTTTGCCCCTGGCGCAGGTGGTGCAGGCCTGGACGTAGTCCCGGACGTCGGCTTCCATAGACGCCCACCAGAAACGCTGCTGGACTACTGCCATGGTCCTACGCACTCCAGGATGACAGGAGAGTTTGGACCCATGGCAGAAGTGACTCTGTGACAGCACGGCTCCTATCCCTGAGTCAGAGGCATCCACTTCCACTGTGAACTGGCGAGTAGGATCGGGCTGCACCAGAACTGGCTCAGTCGAGAACCGGCGTTTCAACTCCCTAAACGCGGCTTCGCACCGATCCGACCAGGTGAAGGGGACTTTAGTGGAGGTCAGGGCTGTCAGGGGGCTAACTACCTGACTGTAGCCCTTAATGAACCTCCTGTAGAAATTTGCAAAGCCGAGGAACTGTTGCAGTTTCCTACGGCTTGTTGGTTGGGGCCAATCTCTCACCGCCGCAACCTTGGCCGGATCAGGGGCGACGGAGTTGGAGGAGATTATGAACCCCAAGAAGGACAAAGAGGTGCGGTGGAACTCACACTTCTCGCCCTTCACAAACAGCCGGTCCTCCAACAACCGCTGTAGGACCTGACGTACATGCTTGACATGGGTCTCAGGATCCGGAGAAAAGATGAGTATATCGTCTAGATATACGAAGACAAACCGATGCAGGAAGTCCCGCAAGACATCATTAACCAATGCTTGGAACGTCGCGGGCGCATTGGTGAGGCCGAACGGCATGACCAGGTACTCAAAGTGACCTAACGGGGTGTTAAATGCCGTCTTCCACTCGTCTCCCTTCCGGATCCGAACCAGGTGGTACGCATTCCTAAGATCAAGTTTGGTAAATATTTGGGCTCCATGCAGGGGCGTGAACACCGAATCCAACAGAGGTAACGGGTATCGGTTGCGAACCGTAATGTCGTTCAGCCCTCTGTAATCGATGCATGGACGGAGTCCGCCGTCCTTTTTACCCACAAAAAAGAAACCAGCACCCATCGGGGAGGTGGAGTTCCGGATCAACCCAGCAGCTAACGAGTCCCGGATGTAGGTCTCCATTGATTCGCGTTCCGGACGTGAGAGGTTGTACAGCCTGCTGGACGGGTACTCAGCGCCCGGAATCAAATCGATGGCACAATCGTACGGATGGTGCGAGGGAAGGGCGAGTGCCAGATCCTTGCTGAAGACGTCAGCAAGATCGTGGTACTCACATGGCACCGCCGTCAGATTGGGCGGGACTTTGACCTCCTCCTTAGCTATCTCACCGGGTGGAACCGAGGATCCTAAACACTCCCGGTGGCAGGTTTCGCTCCACTGCGTCACAACCCCAGATGGCCAATCAATCCGGGGATTGTGTTTCAACACCCATGGAAAACCCAAAATCACTCGGGAGGTAGAAGGTGTTACAAAAAACACTATCTCCTCCCTGTGATTCCCAGACACCACCAAAGTCACTGGCTGTGTCTGGTGTGTGATTAATGGAAGAAGAGTGCCATCTAGTGCTCGTACCTTCACAGGGGAAGGCAGAGCCACCAGAGGGAGCCCTACTTCCTTTGCCCATCTGCTGTCCAGCAGATTGCCTTCTGACCCCGTGTCTATAAGTGCTGGGGCATGAAGGGTTAAATCCTCACAAAGGATTGTGACTGGGATTCGTGCTGATTTTCGGGGTTCCCCCGCGTGCGTGTTATGACCCACCCTTAGCCCAGTCTCTAAGGACGAGTGCTGCTGTTTTGACCGTTTGGGGCACTCTCTCTGTGTGTGCTCGGTGGAGCTGCAGAGAAAACACTCACCACGGATCAGCCTCCTTTGTCTCTGATCTGATCGTTTTTTGGCCCTACTTGTTTCCATAGAAACGTCAGCAGGGGGAGCTGTTGTCACGTGGAGAGCCCTGGCAGTGGAGCGTGGGGAAGTCGGCTTCCTTTCAGACCCGGGAGGAAGAGGGACGGCTTGGACCCGGCCACGCCTCTCGTCTCGCTCCCGTCGGTGTTCCGTTAATCGGTTGTCTAACCGTATAACCAGGTCGATAAGCCCATCTAAATCCCGCGGCTCGTCCTTCGCCACCAGGTGCTCCTTAAGGACCAGAGACAGTCCGTTTACAAAGGCGGCGCGGAGCGCAACAGCATTCCAGCCGGCTCGCGCTGCCGCGATGCGGAAGTCGACTGCATACTTAGCTGCGCTTCGACGCCCCTGCCGTATCAACAGCAGCACACTTGAAGCGGCCTCGCCTCTATGAGGGTGGTCGAACACCTGTCGGAACTCCCTCACAAACTCAGTATAAACCGTTAGGAGCCGTGAATTCTGCTCCCAAAGCGCCGTAGCCCAGGCGCGTGCCTCTCCTCGAAGCAAATTGATCACATAAGCCACCCGGCTGGCGTCTGACACGTACATGACGGGACGCTGTGAAAAGACGAGCGAGCACTGCATCAAGAAGTCCGTGCACGTCTCCGCACAGCCGCCGTACGGCTCCGGAGGGCTTATGTATGCTTCAGGGGAAGGTGGGGGGGTTCGTTGAACGACCAGCGGAATGTCTGTTTCTGGCACACGGTCAGCAGGAGGAGGTGCTGCAGCAGCGCCCTGAGCACGCGCTTCCACCTGGGCGGTGAGAGCCTCCATCCTATGATTGAGAATACTGCTCTGCTCGGTAACTAAGTCCAACCGAGTGGTAAAGGCGGTTAAGATGTGCTGCAGCTCACCCAACACGCCTCCTGCTGGCGCCTGTGCACCTCGCTCTTCCATTGGCCGTTCAAGCGATGGTTGACGCCCCTCGGGATACATGACGCTGGCCGAGAAATCCTGTTGGGAAGGTGTCGTGACATGGACCCACAACAGGGGGCGTTAATGAAGGGACAATGGAATAGCCAAAAAGTAACAATTTAATGTTGTGAAAGTGCACAACGTGAAACAGACAGATACAAATGTGTTATATCAATCCAACAAAAGGTGACGTGTGGCAGGCTCGAAGATAGGAGACGTCCGGTGAGAGAGAAGCCGGAACCCACACAAGCCTCACCACCAACGGATCTGAAGAACACCGGAGCCGCCAAGCCCTGCGCCCCAGGTGGCCACTGTCTTCAGCAGTCAGACCCGGTACTGCTGGCAGAAAACAGAAACAGTTCTGGATGAGTGTGAGTTCACACACTCAGTAATCCCACAGTCTGTACACAATGAGGAGGGAGAACCTCCACCTCCAGCAACAATTTCACCCATGCAGCTCCTGTTGGTCTCTGGATTGTCCGCCAATCCAGCCTCTGACAGAGTCCACAGGAACACGGCTGCACACAGAACAATGTCTTGGACAACAATAATCACAGCAGAGAAGATTACCTGTATGGTAGAAGATTTCTCGACAAGGAGGTGGAGTTGCAGTCCGGTCTTTATAGTAGTGGTGATGGGTGACAGCTGGTGTTGATTGATGACAGCTGTCACCTCCAGCGGCTCCGACGCCCTCTCGTGCTTGGAGCCCGCACTCCAAGCAGGGCGCCATCTGGTGGTGGTGGGCCAGCAGTACCTCCTCTTCAGCGGCCCACACAACAGTCAGAAGCAGAACACAATTTTATTATTTGTCCAGACAGTTGAATTTCATTCTTAACAAGCCAGAAAATTATATTTCCAGAGGTATATTATCTCCTGTCTGATCTGGATACTGCATCCTTGTCGGTGAACTTCATGCTGCTTTTTGAGCCCCACGTTTCTCCTGAGTTGTATAATTGTTGCAGGGCACGACTACTGTTTTTTGTGCTTGACCTGTGTTTGTTATTTGGATCACCCTTTTGCTTTCCTCTCCAAAAAAATTGTTGCTCTATGGACTGCTCACCTTGCATTTGTTTTTGTTCTTGACCTTGATCCAACCTGCCATTTTTTTTTGTTTGTGCTTTTGTTGACTGTTTTTTTTTTTTGGATTCTTTCTTATTTCCGGTGTGTTGTTTTGCACAACAAATCTGTGTTTTTTTTTTTGTTTTTGTTTTTTTTTGCTGTTTTTCACCTCCAACCTTGTTCCTGCTTTGGGGATATGACACTTAAAGACAACATAGTCTTATTACATGTAACAAAGGTTATATAATTCGGTCAACCTAAGCATTTTGGGAAGATGGACGCGGTTCTCCCATTATATATAACATTTGAACGTCCCGCCACTGAAAAATGTGCACATCCCGTGGCCAGCTTCCCGCTGAGTACCAAGCCTGAAATACGTCACTGCCTGTAGACCGTATCAGCTTGCGCGCCTGGCGGCCGTTGTTTACTCTTTTTTTAGCGGCAGAAACTTTGATTAAACACAGCTCTCAGGGACTTGTTTGTCGATATGCCTGCCAGTCGCAGCATGTTGCACAAACACAAGGGCGACAGGTTTTAGCCTTTTGAAGTCCAGGCAGATTGATCGAAAGCCGCGGTGTTGTGTGATGCACGAAATGTCAGGCTGCCGCTCGCACACCCGCATTTGCTCCCGACAGCAGACACTTTCCTCTACCATCTCCAAGTTCTCGCACCGCTCACAGAACACCTAAAATGTCAACCCCCAAATAATATGTTCACAATAATCTTGAAATGGTCAAGGAACTTGTAAAAATATCAGTGCAATTCGTAGTAAACACGGCGGCGCCATGTTCACTGTTGTTTTTGGCGATCTTTTTAGAAACATTCGCTGTTTATTTCCTATTGTTTTGTGAAAATAATGTAACTAAACACGGATGAATGCAAAGCCTGGCACTCGAAAACGGCAAAAACCCTGCACTATCACGGCTCCGGAACAATAACAAAGGCAGTAAACAGACACTAGAATTGAAAATGCTATAGTGTTATAAACAGCAGTAACAAAACTCAAAGCCTCCCTTACCATTCCGTATTCTGCAGCCTTTCAAAATCCATCGGAATTGGCATGTCTCTTGCCTCTGCTTCGGCTCCGCCATAAACACCGTCGGCATTATTTTCCAGAATGCTCCTGGTTTGAATGTTCATCTGAAAGATACGGCTCCAATCCGTAGGGTCTAATCACTACTGTGACATCCTCAGGATCCGGGTCATAAATAATCCACACTTGAAGAGGAATCAGAAAAGTTCTTGATCTGGTCACTGTCCACACTGAGGTCCATCTGTTCCTGTTGTCAATCAAACAGACAAAGACGGGACTCTACACGCTGTGACGTCACGGCATCACGTGACCGCTGATTGAACGCTGCCAGCACGCTTTCCAAGAAACACACTTTTGAGAAGCTGTACAAACTTTCTCAGTGATAATGATTAAAACCACTTTCAACTTACTATACTGTATGTATAGTCTGATATTTAGATCAGTTTTACCTCATTTTTAGGTGTCATATCCACTTTAAAAGCAGAATTATAAAAAAAAGTGCTCACATTCGCTTTAAATGAAACATCAGGTTTGTACCTTGTAGTAGTAAAATGTAGGGTCCTAGGGTTCAGCTGACTGATGAGACACGTGCCGACAGTCACGGTGCTGTGGCAGTTTGGTCTGCCCGGTCTGGTCCTCCCTTTTAGGTGGCCTCATTCTTATCTTTGACCAGGAGGCAGACCAAGCCTGGACAGAGTGCTACTCTACATGAGCCCTGACACAGCTTTTCTACCAAGTATACGAGGGCTGTCCATAAAGTATAGGTCCTTTTTATTTTTTTCAAAAACTATATGGATTTCATTCATATGTTTTTACGTCAGACATGCTTGAACCCTCGTGCGCATGCGTGACTTTTTCCACGCCTGTCGGTGACGTCATTCGCCTGTGAGCACTCCTTGTGGGAGGAGTCGTCCAGCCCCTCGTCGGAATTCCTTTGTCTGAGAAGTTGCTGAGAGACTGGCGCTTTGTTTGATCAAAATTTTTCCTAAACCTGTGAGACACATCGAAGTGGACACGGTTCGAAAAATTAAGCTGGTTTTCAGTGAAAATTTTAACGGCTGATGAGAGATTTTGAGGTGATACTGTCGCTTTAAGGACTTCCCACTGTGCGAGACGTCGCACAGCGCTCTCAGGCGCCGTCGTCAGCCTGTTTCAAGCTGAAAACCTCCACATTTCAGGCTCTATTGATCCAGGACATCGTGAGAGAACAGAGAAGTTTCAGAAGAAGTCGGTTTCAGCATTTTATCCGGATATTCCACTGTTAAAGGAGATTTTTTTAATGAAAGACGTGCGGACACCTCCATGTTGATAACCATTTGTAAAATCCAGGCGGCTTTTGATGGCTTTCAGTGGAGCGAGTATATGAGAAATTGTTTAACAGCAGGACATGTTCCAACTTGTCCTTAAGGCTTCCAACAGAGGTGTTTTTCCTGTGGCGGAGCATCGCGGCGGCTGCGAGGGTTCAAGCATGTCTGACGTAAAAACATATGAATGAAATCCATATAGTTTTTGAAAAAAATAAAAAGGACCTATACTTTATTGACAGACCTCGTAAGAATGAGTCGTAGTAATAATAAGAATGTTGTACTTCCTGCTGAGCCTGAGTGTGCGGTCTGTTTCAGGGCGGGGTCGTCCTGGTGTCACATGACGAGCGTCTGATCCGCCTGGTCTGCAGAGAGCTGTGGGTGTGTGAGGGTGGAAAAGTTCACCGCATCGACGGCGGCTTTGACGAGTACCGTGACATCCTTCAGGAGCAGTTCAGGAAGGAGGGCTACCTGTGAGGGCACAGCCACGCCCACAAACAAACCCTGCCCCGTCCCCATCACACCAACGCCAACGCCTGCTGCAGCTGCCAGTCACTCGCTGTCTCCCTCAGTGGATGAGAGGACGGTCACGCCTTCTCTGGTTGGGGGCGTGGCTGATGTGGCATGTACTGATTGGCCCCGAGTGTTTTTTTGTCATGTTGGGGTCAGAAGGTCACAGACACGGCTGGACTGAAGCGACGTGTCGAGTGCAGGATGATTGAGATGTTATTTAAAAAGTCTAACACGTGGTTTAGATTCTGTGGCCGATTGTGCAATCTGCCGGAGCGCACGCAGTCGTCATGGTTACGTGAGTCTCCAGCAATGGAAGCAAAATAAAATCCTGAAATATCTGAATGACGTGTGGCTTCATCTGAACAACAACCCAAACCTTCAGTTTTCACTGAAACTGAAGAAACAAACTCAAAAAAAAAAAAAAAAAACAGAAGAAGTCGCCTGAGTAAAGAGCTGAAACTGAAGAAACAAACTCAAAAACAAAAAAAAAAACAGAAGAAGTCGCCTGAGTAAAGAGCTGAAACTGAAGAAACAAACTCAAAAAAAAAAAAAAAACAGAAGTCGCCTGAGTAAAGAGCTGAAACTGAAGAAACAAACTCAAAAAAAAAAAAAAAAACAGAAGTCGCCTGAGTAAAGAGCTGAAACTGAAGAAACAAACTAAAAAAAAACAAAAAACAAACCAGAAGTCACCTGAGTAAAGAGCTGAAACTGAAGAAACAAACTCAAAAACAAAATAACCAGAAGGTCGCCTGAGTAAAGAGCTGAAACTGAAGAAACAAACTAAAAAAAAAAAACAAAAAAAAAACAAGTCGCCTGAGTAAAGAGGTAAAGAGCTGAAACTGAAGAAACAAACTCAAAAACAAAATAACCAGAAGAAGTCGCCTGAGTAAAGAGCTGAAACTGAAGAAACAAACTCAAAAAAAAAAAAAAAACAGAAGTCGCCTGAGTAAAGAGCTGAAACTGAAGAAACTCAAAAACAAAATAACCAGAAGTCGCCTGAGTAAAGAGCTGAAACTGAAGAAACAAACTAAAAAAAAAAAAAACCCCAGAAGAAGTCGCCTGAGTAAAGAGCTGAAACTAAAGAAACAAACTCAAAATAAAAAACCCAGAAGTCGCCTGAGTAAAGAGCTGAAACTGAAGAAACAAACTCAAAAAAACAAAACAAAACAGAAAAGTCGCCTGAGTAAAGAGCTGAAACTGAAGAAACAAACTCAAAAAAAAAAAAAAAAAACAGAAGTCGCCTGAGTAAAGAGCTGAAACTGAAGAAACAAACTCAAAAAAAAAAAAAAAACCCACAGAAGTCGCCTGAGTAAAGAGCTGAAATTGAAGAAACAAACTCAAAAAAAAAAAACAGAAGTCGCCTGAGTAAAGAGCTGAAATTGAAGAAACAAACTCAAAAAAAAAAAACAGAAGTCGCCTGAGTAAAGAGCTGAAACTGAAGAAACAAACTCAAAAAAAAAAACAGAAGTCGCCTGAGTAAAGAGCTGAAACTGAAGAAACAAACTAAAAAAAAAAACAGAAGAAGTCACCTGAGTAAGGAGCTGAAACTGAAGAAACAAACTAAAAAAAAAAACAGAATAAGTCGCCTGAGTAAAGAACTGAAACTGAAGAAACAATCTAAAAAAAAAAACAAAATAACCAGAAGAAGTCTCCTGAGTAAAGAGTTGAAACTGAAGAAACAAACTTAAAAAAAAAAAAAAACCAGAAGAAGTCGCCTGAGTAAAGAGTTGAAACTGAAGAAACAAACTAAAAAAAAAAAACAAAATAACCAGAAGTCGCCTGAGTAAAGAGCTGAAACTGAAGAAACAAACTAAAAAAAACAAACAAAATAACCAGAAGTCGCCTGAGTAAAGAGCTGAAACTGAAGAAACAAACTCAAAATAAAAAAACCAGAAGTCGCCTGAGTAAAGAGCTGAAACTGAAGAAACAAACTCAAAAAAACCAGAAGTCGCCTGAGTAAAGAGCTGAAACTGAAGAAACAAACTCAAAATAAAAAAAACAGAAGAAGTCGCCTGAGTAAAGAGCTTTTAAGAAATGATGAAATGTTCACAACATTTTTAAACCTCGTGAACATTTCGTCAGGGTCACCACTAATATAGTTTTATGATGTAATGGCACACGACGATTCCTGAACGAAGGGAAAAAGTAAAAAAACGTTACAATTCATTGAGAAAAGGTGGACGAAAGAGCTTTTATCACTGAACAGTCTGCGAAGCAAGAGCACAAAAGGGACGAAAGAGGAAATTAACAAAACCGAAGCTCACGATCTCGACGAAATGCGCCTGGAGCCACAGCTGGAGCAGTGTGTGTCTGATCAGAGCACATAGCACCTGAGTCCTGGAGAAACTGCAAACAGAATCTGTGGAGATCTGTGTGCATGTCAGTGGATTACCTGCTCTGGTTCCTCGTCCAGAACAAAAGAGGGATCATGTCCGTCGTCATCAGAAGCGCCTTGGGGCAACTGTTTGTTGTGATTTGGCGCTATATAAAAAATTGATTGATTGATTGATCAGAATCCACACTGTCTGTTGACACGATGCGCGCTCCGTCATGCTCCAATTAAAAAAAAAAAAAAAAAAAGTGTTCCGTGGTCACTGCTGTATCACTGTATTATGTTCTAAGCCATATATATTGATTTATAACAGAAAACTGTCAAAAGAGAGAATAAATATAAATATGTGTAAAGATGTTTGAATATATCAGAGCAGTAAATTAATCAGTGCGTGTGAACGCGCGCATTGACACGTGCGGTTATTTCCACCAGCTGATCACTGATCCACAACATGAATTCTTCCTTCCAGAACAGCTCTTTATATCATCATTTTGATTCATCTGCCTGTTGCCACATGTACAGAAGGACTGGATTGTCATTCCTACACTCAGATTGTTATATTTAATACAAAATAAGTGCATGCAGGAGCTGCTGCTGCCGCTGAATTCAAGTACCGTCGGAAATTACACAACTTTTTTGTTTCAAATTCAACAGTTGCTTGTGGCAAAATAATTAATTATATCCACACAAAAGATGGCCTTTGTAAGGTGCCTGAGCCCAGTGAAGCTGTCCCCCCACACAGATAAAAAAAAAATCCAAGCAAGTAGGCTGTTTGTCCTGTAATTTCCGACAGTACATGAACACAGCAGCAGCCTCAGCACTCACAAACCGGCTTCTGCACTGTGTAAAAACATTCAGCTGCTCCAACGAAGTCAAACTAAACAATAACATTACAAAAACTACACAAACAATTAAAAAAAAGTCAAGAACGACAGCGAAACAAAACACAGACGAACTGAGGTTTTCGTTGCCCTTCGTTCAAATTTTTCAAGTTTAAAAATCTGACGAAGCACCAGCTGCAGGAACGAAGCTGCGCGAAGGTTAAATGATGTCAACGACAGTCAACGCAAGTCCAGATTTCTTGTTTCGTCAGGGCTTCGTCACCCTTCGTTAAGTGCCGTGTGACTGGGCCATAACAAAGACACTGGAACCATTTTAGATCAGTCTCAGAATTGGTTGCAGACATGAAGACGACCTCGACACCATGCTGCTTGTTCTGTGTCCTCACTGAGCGGGACAAACATCCACAAAGCGACAGAAACTACATAAAATCACAGACAGAACACGCACACAAAAAAACACCATCAGTCAATAGAAAAAAAAACACCATCCCCCCCCCAAAAAAAACAGTAAAAACAAAACGGTCCGTAAAAAACACACCTTAAAAAAAACAACAAAAAACTAAAACACCGTCAAAAACAAACAAAAAAAAACCCCACACCATCAACCCCCCCCCCCCCCCCCCCCAAAAAAAAACACCATCGGTCAAAAGAACAAAAACACCATCAATCCAAAAACTAAAAAATAACAGTAAAAACAAAATGGTCCGTAAAAAACACACCTTAAAAAAAACAACAAAAAACTAAAACACCGTCAAAAACAAACAAAAAAAACCCCACACCATCAACCCCCCCCCCCCCCCCCCCCAAAAAAACCACACCATCGGTCAAAAGAACAAAAACACCATCAATCCAAAAACTAAAAAATAACAGTAAAAACAAAAGTCAGTAATAAAAAACCCCACACCTTAAGAAAACCAACAAAAAACTAATAAACACCGTCAAAAACCAGCAAACAACCCACACCGTCATTCAAAAAAACTCCAAAAAACACACCATCAGTCACAAGAAAAAACACCATCAGTCCAAAAAAAAAACCAGTAAAAACAAAAAATTTAAGACAAAAACCCACACCTTATAAAACCAACAAAAAACTGAGTCAATAAGTCAATAAAAAAAAAAACCCACACCTTAAGAAAACCAACAAAAAACTAATAAACAGCGTCAAAACCAACAAATGCACACAACAAAGAAAAAAAACAGTAAAAACAAAATAGCCAGTAAAAAAAAAAACCCACCTTAAAAAAAAAAACAAGAAAAACTAATAAACACCACCAAAAACCAACAAAAATCCTCAGTCAAAAGAAAAAAAAACACCATCAGTCCAAAACATAAGTCAGTAAAAAACAAAACCCCACACCTTAATAAACCAACACAAAACTAATAAACACTGTCAAAAACCAACAAAAAAAACCCCACACGGTCAAAAAAAACAAAACACACCATCAGTCAAAAAAAAAAAAACCATCAGTCCAAAAAAGAAAAAAAAACAAAACAGTAAAAACAAAATAGCCAGTAAAAAAAAACCCCACACCTTAAAAAAAAAAAACTAATAAACACCGCCAAAAACCAACAAAAATCCTCAGTCAAAAGAAAAAATACCATCAGTCCAAAAAAGAAGTCAGTAAAAAACAAAACCCCACATCTTAAAAAAAAAACAACAAAAAACTAATAAACACCGTCAAAAAGCAACAAGCAAAAACACCCCACACCATCAAATATACTCAACAAAAATATAAACGCAACACTTTTGGTTTTGCTCCCATTTTGTATGAGATGAACTCAAAGATCTAAAACTTTTTCCACATACACAATATCACCATTTACCTCAAATATTGTTCACAAACCAGTCTAAATCTGTGATAGTGAGCACTTCTCCTTTGCTGAGATAATCCATCCCACCTCACAGGTGTGCCATATCAAGATGCTGATTAGACACCATGATTAGTGCACAGGTGTGCCTTAGACTGCCCACAATAAAAGGCCACTCTGAAAGGTGCAGTTTTATCACACAGCACAATGCCACAGATGTCGTAAGATTTGAAGGAGTGTGCAATTGGCATGCTGACAGCAGGAATGTCAACCAGAGCTGTTGCTCGTGTATTGAATGTTCATTTCTCTACCATAAGCCGTCTCCAAAGGTGTTTCAGAGAATTTGGCAGTACATCCAACCAGCCTCACAACCGCAGACCACGTGTAACCACACCAGCCCAGGACCTCCACATCCAGCATGTTCACCTCCAAGATCGTCTGAGACCAGCCACTTGGACAGCTGCTGGAACAATCGGTTTGCATAACCAAAGAATTTCTGCACAAACTGTCAGAAACCGTCTCAGGGAAGCTCATCTGCATGCTCGTCGTCCTCATCGGGGTCTCGACCTGACTCCATTTCGTCGTCGTAACCGACTTGAGTGGGCAAATGCTCACATTCGCTGGCATTTGGCACGTTGGAGAGGTGTTCTCTTCACGGATGAATCCCGGTTCACACTGTTCAGGGCAGATGGCAGACAGCGTGTGTGGCATCGTGTGGGTGAGCGGTTGTCTGATGTCAATGTTGTGGATCAAGTGGCCCATGGTGGCGGTGGGGTTATGGTATGGGCAGGCGTCTGTTATGGACGAAGAACACAGGTGCATTTTATTGATGGCATTTTGAATGCACAGAGATACCGTGATGAGATCCTGAGGCCCATTGTTGTGCCAACATCCAAGAACATCACCTCATGTTGCAGCAGGATAATGCACGGCCCCATGTTGCAAGGATCTGTACACAATTCTTGGAAGCTGAAAATGTCCCAGTTCTTGCATGGCCGGCATACTCACCGGACATGTCACCCATTGAGCATGTTTGGGATGCTCTGGACCGGCGTATACGACAGCGTGTACCAGTTCCTGCCAATTTAATCATATCTTAGATCTTGTTCTGACTTATGGTATGGAAATAGAAGACTTAACAGTATTCCCTGAAAACTCCCTTCTGTCTGATCATTTTTTAATAACATTTACATTTACTCTGATGGACTACCCTGCAGTGGGGAATAAGTTTCATTACACTAGAAGTCTTTCAGAAAGCGCTGTAACTAGGTTTAAGGATATGATTCCTTCGTTATGTTCTCTAATGTCATATACCAACACAGAGCAGAGTAGCTACCTAAACTCTGTAAGGGAGTTAGAGTATCTCGTCAATAGTTTTACATTCTCTTTGAAGACAACTTTGGATGCTGTAGCTCCTCTGAAAAAGAGAGCTTTAAATCAGAAGTGTCTGACTCCGTGGTATAACTCACAAACTCGTAGCTTAAAGCAGATAACCCGTAAGTTGGAGAGGAAATGGCGTCTCACTAATTTAGAAGATCTTCACTTAGCCTGGAAAAAGAGTTTGTTGCTCTATAAAAAAGCCCTCCGTAAAGCTAGGACATCTTTCTACTCATCACTAATTGAAGAAAATAAGTATAACCTCAGGTTTCTTTTCAGCACTGTAGCCAGGCTGACAAAGAGTCAGAGCTCTATTGAGCTGAGTATTCCATTAACTTTAACTAGTAATGACTTCATGACTTTCTTTGCTAACAAAATTTTGACTATTAGAGAAAAAATTACTCATAACCATCCCAAAGATGTATCGTTATCTTTGGCTGCTTTCAGTGATGCCGGTATTTGGTTAGACTCTTTCTCTCCGGTTGTTCTGTCTGAGTTATTTTCATTGGTTGCTTCGTCCAAACCATCGGCATGTTTATTGGACCCCATTCCTGCCAGGCTGCTCAAGGAAGTCCTACCATTATTTAATGCTTCAATCTTAAATATGATCAATCTATCTTTGTTAGTTGGTTATGTACCACAGGCCTTTAAGGTGGCAGTAATTAAACCATTACTTAAAAAGCCATCACTTGACCCAGCTATCTTAGCTAATTATAGGCCAATTTCCAACCTTCCTTTTCTCTCAAAGATTCTTGAGAGGGTAGTTGTAAAACAGCTAACTGATCACCTGCAGAGGAATGGTCTATTTGAAGAGTTTCAGTCAGGTTTTAGAATTCATCATAGTACAGAAACAGCATTAGTGAAGGTTACAAATGATCTTCTTATGGCTTCGGACAGTGGACTTATCTCTGTGCTTGTTCTGTTGGACCTCAGTGCTGCTTTTGATACTGTTGACCATAAAATTTTATTACAGAGATTAGAGCATGTCATAGGTATTAAAGGCACTGCGCTGCGGTGGTTTGAATCATATTTGTCTAATAGATTACAGTTTGTTCATGTAAATGGGGAATCTTCTTCAGACTAAAGTTAATTATGGAGTTCCACAAGGTTCTGTGCTAGGGCCAATTTTATTCACTTTATACATGCTTCCCTTAGGCAGTATTATTAGACGGTATTGCTTAAATTTTCATTGTTACGCAGATGATACCCAGCTTTATCTATCCATGAAGCCAGAGGACACACACCAATTAGCTAAACTGCAGGATTGTCTTAAGACATAAAGACATGGATGACCTCTAATTTCCTGCTTTTAAACTCAGATAAAACTGAAGTTATTGTACTTGGCCCCACAAATCTTAGAAGCATGGTGTCTAACCAGATCGTTACTCTGGATGGCATTTCCCTGATCTCTAGTAATACTGAGAGAAATCTTGGAGTCATTTTTGATCAGGATATGTCATTCAAAGCGCATATTAAACAAATATGTAGGACTGCCTTTTTGCATTTACGCAATATCTCTAAAATCAGAAAGGTCTTGTCTCAGAGTGATGCTGAAAAACTAATTCATGCATTTATTTCCTCTAGGCTGGACTATTGTAATTCATTATTATCAGGTTGTCCTAAAAGTTCCCTAAAAAGCCTTCAGTTGGTTCAGAATGCTGCAGCTAGAGTACTGACGGGGACTAGCAGGAGAGAGCATATCTCACCCGTGTTGGCCTCTCTTCATTGGCTTCCTGTTAATTCTAGAATAGAATTTAAAATTCTTCTTCTTACTTATAAGGTTTTGAATAATCAGGTCCCATCTTATCTTAGGGACCTCATAGTACCATATCACCCCATTAGAGCGCTTCGTTCTCAGACTGCGGGCTTACTTATAGTTCCTAGGGTTTGTAAGAGTAGAATGGGAGGCAGAGCCTTCAGCTTTCAGGCTCCTCTCCTGTGGAACCAGCTCCCAATTCAGATCAGGGAGACAGATACCATCTCTACTTTTAAGATTAGGCTTAAAACTTTCCTTTTCGCTAAGGCTTATAGTTAGGGCTGGATCGGGTGACCCTGGACCATCCCTTGGTTATGCTGCTTTAGACGTAGATTGTGGGGGGGTTCCCATGATGCACTGTTTCTTTCTCTTTTTGCTCCGTATGCATCACTCTGCATTTAATCATTAGTGATCGATCTCTGCCCCCCTTCATGGCATGTCTTTTTCCTGTTTTTTTCCCTCAGCCCCAACCAGTCTCAGCAGAAGACTGCTGGTTCTGCTGGAGGTTTCTTCCTGTTAAAAGGGAGTTTTTCCTTCCCACTGTTGCCAAGTGCTTGCTCATAGGGGTCGTTTTGACCGTTGGGGTTTTTCGTAATTTTTGTATGGCCTTGCCTTGCAGTGTGGAGCGCCTTGGGGCAGCTGTTTGTTGTGATTTGGCGCTATATAAGAAAAAAGTTGATTGATTGATTGATTGAATATCCAGCAACTTCACACAGCCATTGAAGAGGAGTGGACCAACATTCCACAGGCCACAATTGACAACCTGATCAACTCTATGCGAAGGAGATGTGTTGCACTGCATGAGGCAAATGGTGGTCACACCAGATACTGACTGGTATCCCCCCCCAATAAAACAAAACTGCACCTTTCAGAGTGGCCTTTTATTGTGGGCAGTCTAAGGCACACCTGTGCACTAATCATGGTGTCTAATCAGCATCTTGATATGGCACACCTGTGAGGTGGGATGGATTATCTTAGCAAAGGAGAAGTGCTCACTATCAGAGATTTAGACTGGTTTATGAACAATATTTGAGGGAAATGGTGATATTGTGTATGTGGAAAAAGTTTTAGATCTTTGAGTTCATCTCATACAAAATGGGAGCAAAACCAAAAGTGTTGCGTTTATATTTTTGTTGAGTGTATAAAACACAGACCATCAGTCGCTAGAAAAAAAAAAACACCATCAGTCCAAAAAAACAGTAAAAACAAGTCAGTCAAAAAAACAAAACAAAAACCTAGACCTTAAAAAAAAAAACCCAACAAAAAAAAAACAGTCAAAAACCAACATAAAACCCCCACACACAGTCAAAAAAAGAAAGTGTCAAACACACACCGACAGTCAAAAGAAAAAAACAAAAAAAAAAACACACACCAACAGTCAACCCCCACACACAGTCAAAAAAAGAAAGTGTCAAACACACACCGACAGTCAAAAGAAAAAAACAAAACAAAAAAAAAAAACGCACACACACAATCATAAAAACCTGTCAGAAAAAAACACCATCAGTCAAAAAAAAAAAAAGTCCAAGAGTAAAAAAAAAAAAAAGTACACACACCACCAGTCAAAAAAAGATAAAAAAAAAACACACTACCAGTCAAAAAAAAAAAAAAAAAAAAAAAAAACCACCACTAGTCAAAAGAGAAAAAAAAAAACACCACCATCACTCAAAAATGGCATCACTCAAAGAACAAACTGCGCCTCAGTTTGGGCAAACCAGGCAGCAACAGATGACTCCCACAACTCTGGGAACTTCAGTGACTCTGCATTCGTCGTTGCGTTCGCTGTCATCCTGATGCCAGAGTGTCTTTCAAAAATGCTGGAAAACAGACATGGGGTGACCAGTGTAGAAACTGAGTCGGAAGCAAGAAAAGGACATGAGTTCTCCATTCAAACATGCATGGCGTGTGCTTTATTCACAGAAAAGTAAAAAAAAAAACCAAACAGCAAAATCAGTTTTCAGGCTCACATCGGAAATACTGTTCACCCGCCTTGTACTCAACAGGGGGTGTAACCATAGAGGACAGAAGACCATCGAATACACATTCCTCTGTCTGCAGTCAAAAACAAAGCAAGAATCAAGGCTTTGTATACAGCACATGAAAACCCTTTTTGTGGCAATCGACAGAACCCTGAAACTTTGAGCCGTGAGGTGTGAACCGGTTTAATCAGGCAGCAGAGGACATAAACGTGTAAACCGGTTTAATCAGGCAGCAGCAGAGGACATGACCGTGTAAACCGGTTTAATCAGGCAGCAGCAGAGGACAGGAATGTGTGAACAGGTTTGATAAATGTCCGGCAGAGGACATGAATGTGTGAACGGATTTGATCAACAGAGGTGTGACACGCCCCTGTGTAAAGCTGGTCTTACACTGTGCGAGTTTTGGCCCTTTTTCAGCCGATTTTTCACTCGTGTGAGAATTTTTTGGATCACGCTGAGTTTCAGCTTAATGGCGCATCCTGCATCGTGTAGTATACATGGAGTAACGAGGTGCATTTAACCTCTCACGACCACCTCCCGATCAGCAATCGTATGGTCAGATGAAAATCAAACCTGTTTGATAATCTGTTCGGCCGTCGTGAGGGTATCCCGCCACTGAAGCGCTACAAGTGTCCAACCTCTCGCACTGTGTCTGTACAAACACCAGAGAAAGCATAAACAGTGATCATCTCTTTGGAAGAGCAGCTTCTGTTTCTTTTCCCCCTTTATTCTTCAACTCATTTAAAGTCTTCTTTTTTTAAACTTTGTCTCCCATTGAGAGTTTTTGTAAAACTAAGAAATGTAAATAAAGTTTGAAAAAGAAAAAAATAAAGCTGTTTACGTTTTGCTTCTGGAAACACGAGTCCGACGTGGTTTTTGAACGTACGTGAGCAGACAGATCGCATCAGAGCATCGGGCCGTATAGTGTGAGAACATAAATCGTGCGCTCTGAACTTGTACACCGTACAGTTTTGTTGTACAGTTTGTTCTGGAGCCGAGTACAACGATTGAAAACATCATACAGAGTCTGTCCAGCTTAAGGCATAAAACTCAGTGTTATCAAAAGTGGCTGCATTTCCTTCCGAACAACATCTGACATGGGGAATTATGTCCGAAACAGCCTGGGTGTGTGTGCTACACAACTGATATTGTGTGTGATTAGCATTAGTATGATGTAGTGAATCTGTCATTGTGTCCAGAAAAAAAAATGGCAAATTCAGCTTTGAAATCGTGGACTGTGATGACCCAGATGAAGACCAGTGAACAGAACTTTGTTAAATCAGGACATGAGCATGTCGTTTAGGTTGCTAAGCGCATGGCCCTGGTGGCCACCAGAAGCCACTGTTGCTTGCTTGATGTAATTCAGTCATGGATATTTCTGTGGAGAAATCACTGGACTCTGCTTTTTATTTCTTCTTTCCTCTTGTTGTTACTGTGAATCATGTTATCTGTGATCCACTGATCTGGACTTTATCTGCTTTCCTCCAGATGAGCCGAAGTCAGAGACACTGAACTAATAATCTGCCGTTCTGAGCTCATCTGGACTGTGATCCCTGGTGGGTTACACTCGGGGTTTGTTGAAGCTGCTTTCTGAAACACTGAGGACACAAAGTTGCGACAAAGTGACAGCGGACATGAATGCGCGATACATTTGCATTTCTTTGTTTAGTAAGATGGCCACAAGTTGCCGTGTGACCCACAGGGGGCAGTTTAACCACACAAGCAACATTAAGAAGCAAACCCTCGACTGGAACAACAAAACAAAGATGATGTAACGTTTATCCAGCGGACTGAGTTCATCTGCTGTGACGTCATCAGTCAGCTGTCAGGGGCCCTGTCAATCAAACCTGAGACAGAGTCCGTTACTATGGGAACATAGCCTGGGAACCTAACCTGGTTGAGGGCCTGTGTGAGGAGTTCTCAGTCTGGCAGTGTAAAATAAGCAGAATGAGTTTCTGTTTTGGTCCAAGGTTGCCACGGTGAGTCTCGGTGTCGGGGCTCAGAGTGAATCTACTCCAAATCCATCAGCTGTTCTGGAACAGAAATCTCAGGATAAATCATGTCCAAGTGGAGTGAACCTCCTTCCTGAACCGAGGTCCTGATCCTCGCAGAAAGGACACCTCAAATAAAACTTTAATCCATCAACCTGGACCGAGTCAATCTGAAACCGTTAAGCGGTTTCTTTGAAAACGTTTGTACAGACGCGCTCAAATGAAGCGCATGAAGAATGTCTGTCTAATAACTCTGAAGACTCTTTTAGAACTCCTCGTCAACAGCAGCTCGCTCCATGTTCGCTCTTAAAATTTCAGCTCATTCACCTCATCATGGAGTCCTGCTCTCATTTTCTTTAGCGGGTTCCCTGAGGGAGTCTTCCCAAGGGATCAGTAAAGTTCAATCTAATCTAATCCACATCGTAATGTTGGTTGGCCATCTGTGCCGGACGACGGAATCATCCAACGGCCTGAACCAAGAGCCAAGACATGGATGTGAACAGAACAGCACCAGTTTATTTAGTCATCGATTAATCAATGGTAACATTAACTGGAAACTATGACTAATGACACTGTCCCACATTTGGGTTGTCCTCTCAAAATAAGAGTACCTTCATCAAACCCTGTTTTTGTCCAGGGTGAACCGCGCCTCTTGCCCATGGACTGCTGGGATAGGCTCCACCCTAAAACCAAACCAAAAAGGGGAAAAATAATACAGACTTATTTTAAAGGATTATTAACTGAGCGCGAGGTCTGCACCGGAAAATGTCAGACCGAGGTGTTGACAGTACGGACTGAGCGTTAACCAGGTCTGTGCCAAAAACACAGAGGTCTGATTTTATATATATATATATATATATATATATATATATAAAAACTTGCGGTATCACCAGAATATGAAACCTGCTGACGGTGTTGGGTTCGTCGTCGGACCTGTTGGCATTCTTCACCTCCGCTAGCTGAACAGACGGTCCGCTCGTTAGCTGGTCAACTTTCAATCTGTGTTTTTTCTGATGCTGTTTCAATATTTATGGAGTATGTTCATGTCCGACTTGGTTTTTCTAATCATGTTTTTAGCTTCCTGGTTTGTAACGAAGTTTTCAATCTGTTCTTGATGGCTGGGAGTTTTGTGTTTTCTTCTTGTTGTCCACGTTGAGCTCATTTGCTATTAATTCTTCCATTTTCTCTTTTCGCTTTTTGTTTTATTTCACTCCGTGAAAATTGCAAACAAAGACATATAGGTCCCGCCCTCTTTGACAAAGGGCCCAAGTGCATGATACACAATCCGGACGGATTGTCATGGTAACGGTCTGTCATGGAAAAATATCTGACGGGAAAACGCACGTAGCGTCGCAGCAATTTAATAAAAAGGGTAATAAAAAGTCTTCAGGGCCTGACAGCGTGCGGCAGTGAGCCACACATTGTGACGTGATGAGAAAAAAATGTGATGACGGGCATCTATGCAGCAGTTACCATAAATGTGAGAGTCCTTGAACAGCCTGCAGGTTTTGAATTCATACACCGGGATGGACAAAATAAGAAGTGCTGCAACGCACAGTGGAATCACATTTCAGTCGATCTGTCTACTGCTCCGGTGTTCTGACCGCCGCCGCCGCGTCCTCCTGTCTCTCTCTCTTGACGTGAGGCAGGATGGCCTTTTCATAGAATTTCTCCAACTTGGACACAGTCTGCTCCCACAGGACAGGGTCAAATGTCACGGGTACAATGGCAGTCTCCTTTAGAGTGAAGACCACGAGGTCAGCCTGCCGCAGACCGGTCACCGCCAGCTGACACTGGATCTGTGTGTAGTACGGGTGACTCGTCTTCAGGCAGTAAACTGGAGCCTGAAAATCCAGAGGACACCTCACATTACATGAAGTTATGGATGAAGACGCAAGATTCAGGACCAGAATCTGATACATGTACTTACGGCTCGAGGTTCTTGACCCTCGTTATCCTGCAGGGAGAGACAGAAGTGGGGATCCTCCCTGCAGGCGTCCTCCACTGTCCTGTCTTTGTGCTTGTGAGGACATTTCACTTCCAGGCAGAGCAGCCGTTGGCCGGTCTGTGTGTCCGTCACGATGCCATCAGGGCTGCCTACCAACCAGGGCCGCTCAGGGTCGATGAACAAACCACAGTTCTGGACCGAGATCGGCCGGCCAAGCATCGCACTCTTCAACTCCTACACACACAGACATACAGTCATGAGAAAAAGGAAAGTTATTTTAGAACATTTTATTCTTTCATGATCCAAAACATGCAAAAGTTCAGACTTTGTGACATAAACTTTGACTTGACAACATGATGTGACTCAGATATAAAAATCAAAGTTCATGTCCCCTTTAATACAAAAGAGCCACCTATCTGCAAGTCCTCACACTAGATCAGACACAGATTCCTGAGAAACAGTCTGCTCTTGAAGTCTGCCCAGATTTAACCTTGGGAACTGAGCAGGAAATACCCTGTGACACTTGAACTGGATCCTCAGGGGAGCCACAACAAGTTAATACTTCATTAGAATAACTAGACTTAAATACAGTAGGTTCATTTTTAAAGGGAGTCATATCGTGGGGACTAGTAAGACTGTCCAAAAAGTGAAAAATACCATGAACCTTATATTAGGGCATATGGGCCACCGCTACAACAGTTTCCTGCAAAATGCTATAGTGGTGATTTTATTGCTAACCATATCGACTCTGCACATGTCCTGATCAGGATGTGCTGTGTCCTGCTGAGAGTCCCATGTGTCAGGTACCAATTGATATCTGGGTGAACAGATATCAAAGGGTACCTTCTGCTAATAAGGTCAGTGCTGTGACCCCCCCCCACACACACACACAGACACAACAGACAGCGTTGCTGTGAGATTCTCAGAGATTTATTTAGGCCCCCTGCAGGTTTGTCCTCTTCTGTAGGATGATGATCACGTTTGAGGTCTTTGGGTATCAGCGTCATGGTGTCACTGTTTGACCTCCACCAGCTCACATTTATAGGAGCTTTTTTAAATAAGTGTGAAAGACTTTTAATTTTACTGGCCCAAATTGTGCCTGACAACGCACCAGAACAGAACCACGGAGGCCGAGTCCCAGTCCAGCGGCCGCATGTGTCAAAGGCTGGAATCATCACCTGTTTACGTCATAAGTCACGAAACTCAGGTGAGTGTCCCGTCTCAAAGGCTGCTGGTGGCGCCTTGGGGCAACTGTTTGTTGTGATTTGGCGCTATATAAATAAAATTGATTTGATTTGGTGAATCAGCCGACGTTCGCAGCCTTCTTTCCTCCCAAAAATGAAGGACACGTCATGTGGATCCTTCACCGCCCAAACAATCCCAGGAGTCATTGCACAATTTTTTTTTAAAGCTAAAACTTGAGAAATAAAAAAGAAAAGGGGAGGCCCCGTATGTATTATTGTAAATAAGTCATATTTGTATGTGAATCATCACTAAGTACTGAAAAATGGATTATGAAACTAGGTGGCAGCTTGGCTCATACAGCTGTCAAGGTTTCCACATGACAGGAGGTAGGAGCGCAGAAACGTAACCGCAACAGCAAAACGCTCTGTGGCCGAGACCGTCTCACTTCAGAACGGTTTGTTCCAGCCTCATCTGTGTCTGAAGGATTGAAGCCTGAAGAGTTAGTGGGACACAGACCTTAGAAGAGTGCAGATCCTGAAGTTGGACCCAGACCTTAGAAGGGCACAGACCCTGAAGTGGGACACAGACTCTCATGGTCAGTGGGTGTGGCCTCACCAGGAGCAAGACCACACCTGGTACAAAAGGTGGCTTGGACTTTGTCCTTATTGAATTCTAAAACTAGCAGACGTGTTTGTCTTTATCTCAGCCCAGAACGTCATTTCAACATGAAATGATAAATGTGACATTTCTCTGCCTCTGGACTCACATCACGTTTGTTTGCTCCCTGTGAATTAAGGGACCACTGGTCCTCAGTCTTTTCAGATGGTCCTAAAATGCCACTGTCCATGTACAGTCCTCCTGTTGGACCACAGTGTGAGGTCTACAGTTGGACCGCAGTCCTTCATAGGTGTGTGCTGAAGCGTACCTTGTACTTGTTGACTGCGTTGCCCTCATTCTTGATTCCCCACTTGATGGCTTCGGTCCGGAAGCCCCGCCTTTGACCTGATGAGAGGAAGTCAGCATCATTACAGTCATCAGAAGAACTGGGGACTCAGGTTTTTAACCCATCCACAGAAAGTCTGACCCTGCTGTATTCAGATGAACCTCCAACCCTAACATCTTTAACCCTAGCAAGCTTAAGACCCCGTTCAGACCGGTGTTGGCTGTTTGGCTTGAGCCACACTCGATCCCGATTGCTTTCTCTCCAGTTAGCAATAAAACCTGTTATTTAAACAGGGCTCATCCTATACACAGTCTCAATCTGGCTCAAGCCGAAAGAGATGTGTTTGGACATGAGTGCGGGTGTGTGCAAGAAGGGAACGCACTCAGCAGACTCTCTTGGCAAGAAGGTGCCACATAGAAAGTAGGTCGTTTGCTGTCCTCACCATCACAGCCACACTGAACGCCGCCACAGTGGCAAGGACGCTGAGGGTACATAAATGTAGTGAGGAAGTATGACATAATAAACCCTGACCTAGCTGGATTCCCTGACCTAGCTGGATTCCCTGACCTAGCTGGATTCCCTGACCTAGCTGGATTCTAGCCACATTTGCCTTCAGACCTTGGTGAATCCTGCTCAAATCCAGCCCAGTCCACTGCCATAAATCTGAATCACACTGTTCAGATTCAAAAAGTCCTATCTCTCTCTCGGTGGATGCGACCAAAGTCTGAATGGGGTCTAACTCACACTTCCTTTCTCTCTCACTAGCTTCTCAAATTTGGAGTCATCCATCCCTTTTCTGATCCACTTGAAATGTGGTGTCTGATGTTTCCTCACAGTGTCAGTGATCCTTCTCATCTCAGTCTCATGAACAAACCTTTCATTGGACACAAAGTCTTTCCAGCTGTTTTAAATCAACTACACCAAGAAGACTGGTCTCATGTCTAACCAGGATCCTGTCAGGAGCCGGTTCTTGGTGCCACAACCTCTGTCCAGCCTCACATGTGAGTGACTGATCAAAATTAGGGGCGCGGTCCCTTTGAGTGGCAGCAAATGTGTTGTTGCTGAGACAAGTCCAGAGCTCCAGCAGCAAAGAGGCCGCTAGCTGCTAGGAGGACCGTGTCTGTGTTTTATTAAGCACTTTATTTAAAATATTTAGAATAATATGTATTATTGTGCTGTTAATTCTCCTAACAGATCATCTCAGACTTCTGCCCACCACTCAACTGAAATTATCGTGTGATTTAGTTTTGGATGCTAACAGTGACAGCAGTTTTAGAAGCTCTCAGTAGCTTGATCACATTAGCTCCATTTAATAATTACTGAGAAAATAAGTGGGTCATAATTTTTAATGCCCACACCAAAGCTAGCTGTTATGAAAACAAGTCATTCTGACACATGACTATTTGGACCGTTACAACACCTGGGCCCTTTGTCAAAGAGGGCGGGGCCTACCTGTGATCATATCCAGGAGGGAAGGGGCTGGAGTGTCGCTCTTGTGGTTAACAAATCTGCAGCTTGAGACCTGGTGCGCCATTGAAGCCGTGATCCGGTTCTTTCGCCAGGCAAACCAGTTATTGTTTTTCCTCTGTCCACGGGTTTGCTTCTCCACTTCCTCCACTTCATCCCTTGTTAGCTTAACTCCAAAATCCACATCTTTTGGCCTGGGACCGGCACGACTGGTTGTCGGCTGTGGTTTTTGGGGAGAAACTGTATCTTCAGAGATTTTCTCAACCCCTTTTGGAGTTGGTGGCACAGGAGACTTCTGAGGCCTTCGTCTTTCATTTTGGTTTGGACCAGGAAATGGTCTCCTGTTCGGGCCCTGATCCATCTGAGGGGTGTGGCTGCTTCTGGAACTGGGACTGTCCTGCTGTGCCTTGGCAGCATTGTTGGACCCAGGAGGAGGATGCACCTTGCTCTTCCTGGTCTTCTGGGTTTGAGTGGTTGTGGTTGTCGCTGGGACAGCATGTCCAGGTGTTGGCGCTGTGATGCTTGGGTGATACCTAACCGCAGTGAGTTGGTCCTCCGTGTCCATCCCCAAGCTGGTGGTCCAGCTACAGTCTTGGTTGCCTTCTCAGACTGTGATCTCTGCATTCTTCTGAGAAAACAAACACTGATTCATGGAGCATGAAGACATCAGCTGAGAAGATACTGTGTTCATCATCATCCAAAAAGATATAACTGCATGAAATGCCATCTGTTAGGGCTAGAATGGCTCGTAGGCTGGCAGCTAATCGGCATGTGAAGAACAACGCAGTCTGAAAGGATTTCAAAACAACAGACTTAGTTCCTGAGACAACTGGATCAGACTGTCCTAGTCCTCATCACGATGCTCGACAGCCAGTGAAAGGCTGAACAACCTGCAGGTGTTCCTGGATGTGCTGAATGCAGCTTTAACGCATCGTTTTCACAAAAAGACACACTGAATTTAAGTGCTGAGCAGACAGCGACACACAATGACATCTGACAGCATTGCTAACGTTAAATTAAGATGCCAAAGTGACTGGCACAGATGACGTGAGCGGAGGATAGCTGGGTTCGGGTTAAGGTTCGGAGTTAGGGTAGTGGTAAACTGTAACTGTGGTAAACTGTAAGTATAGTAAACTATGACTGTGGTAAACTGTAGCTGGTAAACTGTAACTGTGGTAAACTGTGACTGGTAAACTGTGACTGTGGTAAACTGTATAGTAAACTGTGACTGTGGTAAACTGGAACTGGTAAGCTGTAAGTATAGTAAACTATGACTGTGGTAAACTAAGTATAGTAAACTGTAACTGGTAAACTGTAACTGTTAAACTGTAAGTATAGAAAACTGTGACTGTGGTAAACTAAGTATAGTAAACTGTGACTGTGGTAAACTCTAACTGTGGTAAACTAAACAAAACAACAAAAAGACACGCTGAATTTAAGTGCTGAGCAGACAGCGACACACAATGACATCTGACAGCATCGCTAACATTAAATTAAGATGCCAAAGTGATGATGTGAGGGGAGTATAGCTGGGTTCGGGTTAAGGTTCGGAGTTAGGGTAGTGATAAACTGTAAGTATAGTAAACTATGACTGTGGTAAACTGTAAGTATAGTAAACTATGATTTGTAAACTGCAACTGGTAAACTGTAACTGTGGTAAACTGTGACTGGTAAACTGTGACTGCGGTAAACTGGAACTGGTAAACTGTAAGTATAGTAAACTATGACTGTGGTAAACTGTAAGTATAGTAAACTGTAACTGTTAAACTGTAAGTATAGAAAACTATGACTGTGGTAAACTGTGACTGTGGTAAACTAAGTATAGTAAACTGTGACTGTGGTAAACTGTAACTGTGGTAAACTATGACTGTGGTAAACTGGAACTGGTAAACTGTAAGTATAGTAAACTATGACTGTGGTAAACTGTAAGTATAGTAAACTGTAACTGTTAAACTGTAAGTATAGAAAACTATGACTGGTAAACTGTGACTGTGGTAAACTAAGTATAGTAAACTGTGACTGTGGTAAACTGTAACTGTGGTAAACTATGACTGTGGTAAACTGGAACTGGTAAACTGTAAGTATAGTAAACTATGACTGTGGTAAACTGTAAGTATAGTAAACTGTAACTGTTAAACTGTAAGTATAGAAAACTATGACTGGTAAACTGTGACTGTGGTAAACTAAGTATAGTAAACTGTGACTGATAAACTGTAAGTATAGTAAACTGTGACTGTGGTAAACTGTAACTGTGGTAAACTATGACTATAGTAAACTGTGACTGTGGTAAACTGTAAGTATAGTAAACTGTGACTGATAAACTGTAAGTATAGTAAACTATGACTGTGGTAAACTGTAAGTATAGTAAACTGTAACTGGTAAACTGTAAGTATAGAAAACTATGACTGTGGTAAACTGTGACTGTGGTAAACTGTAACTGTGGTAAACTATGACTATAGTAAACTGTGACTGTGGTAAACTGTGTCTGTGGTAAACTGTAAGTATAGTAAACTGTGACTGTGGTAAACTGGAACTGATAAACTGTAAGTATAGTATAGTAAACTATGAATGTGGTAAACTATGTCTGTGGTAAACTGTAAGTATAGTAAACTATGAATGTGGTAAACTATGTCTGTGGTAAACTGTAAGTATAGTAAACTATGAATGTGGTAAACTATGTCTGTGGTAAACTGTAAGTATAGTAAACTGTAACTGGTAAACTAAGTATACTGGTAAGTATAGTCAATCAATCAATCAATCAATCAATTTTTTTTTTATATAGCGCCAAATCACAACAAACAGTTGCCCCAAGGCGCTTTATATTGTAAGGCAAAGCCATACAATAATTACAGAAAACCCCCAACGGTCAAAACAACCCCCTGTGAGCAAGCACTTGGCGACAGTGGGAAGGAAAAACTCCCTTTTAACAGGAAGAAACCTCCAGCAGAACCAGGCTCAGGGAGGGGCAGTCTTCTGCTGGGACTGGTTGGGGCTGAGGGAGAGAACCAGGAAAAAGACATGCTGTGGAGGGGAGCAGAGATCGATCACTAATGATTAAATGCAGAGTGGTGCATACAGAGCAAAAAGAGAAAGAAACACTCAGTGCATCATGGGAACCCCCCAGCAGTCTAAGTCTATAGCAGCATAACTAAGGGATGGTTCAGGGTCACCTGATCCAGCCCTAACTATAAGCTTTAGCAAAAAGGAAAGTTTTAAGCCTAATCTTAAAAGTAGAGAGGGTGTCTGTCTCCCTGATCTGAATTGGGAGCTGGTTCCACAGGAGAGGAGCCTGAAAGCTGAAGGCTCTGCCTCCCGTTTTACTCTTACAAACCCTAGGAACTACAAGTAAGCCTGCAGTCTGAGAGCGAAGCGCTCTATTGGGGTGATATGGTACTACGAGGTCCCTAAGATAAGATGGGACCTGATTATTCAAAACCTTATAAGTAAGAATAAGAATTTTAAATTCTATTCTAGAATTAACAGGAAGCCAATGAAGAGAGGCCAATATGGGTGAGATATGCTCTCTCCTTCTAGTCCCTGTTAGTGCTCTAGCTGCAGCATTTTGATTTAACTGAAGGCTTTTTAGGGAACTTTTAGGACAACCTGATAATAATGAATTACAATAGTCCAGCCTAGAGGAAATAAATGCATGAATTAGTTTTTCAGCATCACTCTGAGACAAGACCTTTCTAATTTTAGAGATATTGCAACACCATGTTTCTAAGATTTGTGGGGCCAAGTACAATAACTTCAGTTTTATCTGAGTTTAAAAGCAGGAAATTAGAGGTCATCCATGTCTTTATGTCTGTAAGACAATCCTGCAGTTTAGCTAATTGGTGTGTGTCCTCTGGCTTCATGGATAGATAAAGCTGGGTATCATCTGCGTAACAATGAAAATTTAAGCAATACCGTCTAATAATACTGCCTAAGGTAAGCATGTATAAAGTGAATAAAATTGGTCCTAGCACAGAACCTTGTGGAACTCCATAATTAACTTTAGTCTGTGAAGAACATTCCCCATTTACATGAACAAATTGTAATCTATTAGATAAATATGATTCAAACCACCGCAGCGCAGTGCCTTTAATACCTATGGCATGCTCTAATCTCTGTAATAATATTTTATGGTCAACAGTATCAAAAGCAGCACTGAGGTCTAACAGAACAAGCACAGAGATGAGTCCACTGTCCGAGGCCATAAGAAGATCATTTGTAACCTTCACTAATGCTGTTTCTGTACTATGATGAATTCTAAAACCTGACTGAAACTCTTCAAATAGACCATTCCTCTGCAGATGATCAGTTAGCTGTTTTACAACTACCCTTTCAAGAATTGAAATGACTGTGGTAAACTGGAACTGGTAAACTGTAAGTATAGTAAACTATGACTGTGGTAAACTGTGACTGTGGTAAACTAAGTATAGTAAACTGTGACTGTGGTAAACTGTAACTGGTAAACTATGACTGTGGTAAACTGTAAGTATAATAAACTGTGACTGTGGTAAACTGTAACTGGTAAACTATGACTGTGGTAAACTGTAAGTATAATAAACTGTGACTGTGGTAAACTGTGTCTGTGGTAAACTGTAAGTATAGTAAACTGTGACTGTGGTAAACTAAGTATAGTAAACTGTGTCTGTGGTAAACTGTAACTGTGGTAATCTATGACTGTGGTAAACTGTAAGTATAGTAAACTGTGACTGTGGTAAACTGTAACTGTGGTAAACTGTCTGTGGTAAACTGTAAGTATAGTAAACTGACTGTGGTAAACTGGAACTGATAAACTGTAAGTATAGTATAGTAAACTATGACTGTGGTAAACTGTAAGTATAGTAAACTGTGACTGTGGTAAACTGTGTCTGTGGTAAACTGTCTGTGGTAAACTGTAAGTATAGTAAACTGTGACTGGTAAACTAAGTATAGTAAACTATGACTGTGGTAAACTGTAAGTATAGTAAACTGTGACTGTGGTAAACTGGAACTGGTAAACTGTAAGTATAGTACACTATGACTGTGGTAAACTGTGACTGTGGTAAACTAAGTATAGTAAACTGTGACTGTGGTAAACTGTAACTGGTAAACTATGACTGGTAAACTGTAAGTATAATAAACTGTGACTGTGGTAAACTGTGTCTGTGGTAAACTGTAAGTATAGTAAACTGTAAGTATAGTAAACTATGACTGTGGTAAACTAAGTATAGTAAACTGTGGCTGTGGTAAACTAACTATAGTAAACTATGACTGTGGTAAACTGTAAGTATAGTAAACTATGACTGTGGTAAACTGTGACTGTGGTAAACTGTAAGTATAGTAAACTATGACTGGTAAACTGTGTCTGTGGTAAACTGTAAGTATAGTAAACTGTGACTGGTAAACTGAGTATGTGGTAAACTGTAAGTATAGTAAACTATGACTGTGGTAAACTGTAAGTATAGTAAACTGACTGGTAAACTGTGTCTGTGGTAAACTGTAAGTATAGTAAACTGTGACTGGTAAACTGTAAGTATAGTAAACTGTGACTGGTGAACTATAAGTATAGTAAACTATGACTGTGGTAAACTATAAGTACAGTAAACTATGACTGTGGTAAACTGTAAGTATAGTAAACTGTGTCTGTGGTAAACTAAGTATAGTAAACTTGAGACTGGTAAACTGCGTCTGTGGTAAATTGTAAGTATAGTACACTGTAACTGTGGTAAACTGTAAGTATAGTAAACTGTGACTGTGGTAAACTGTGTCTGTGGTAAACTGTAAGTATAGTAAACTGTGACTGTGGTAAACACAGTGACGGTGGTGACAGTGGTTTTTGATACTGTTGACCATAAAATATTATTACAGAGATTAGAGCATGCCGTAGGTATTAAAGGCACTGCGCTGCAGTGGTTTGAATCATATTTATCTAATAGATTACATTTTGTTCATGTAAATGGGGAGTCTTCTTCACGGACTAAGGTTAATTATGGAGTTCCACAAGGTTCTATGCTAGGACCGATTTTATTCACTTTACACATGCTTCCCTTAGGCAGTATTATTAGAAAGCATTGCTTAAATTTTCATTGTTACGCAGATGATACCCAGCTTTATCTATCCATGAAGCCAGAGGACACACACCAATTGGTTAAACTGCAGGATTGTCTTACAGACATAAAGACATGGATGACCTCTAATTTCCTGCTTTTAAACTCAGATAAAACTGAAGTTATTGTACTTGGCCCCACAAATCTTAGAAACATGGTGTCTAACCAGATCCTTACTCTGGATAGCATTACCCTGACCTCTAGTAATACTGTGAGAAATCTTTGAGTCATTTTTGATCAGGATATGTCATTCAATGCGCATATTAAGCAAATATGTAGGACTGCATTTTTGCATTTGCGCAATATCTCTAAAATTAGAAAGGTCTTGTCTCAGAGTGATGCTGAAAAACTAATTCATGCATTTATTTCCTCTAGGCTGGACTATTGTAATTCATTATTATCAGGTTGTCGTAAAAGTTCCCTGAAAAGCCTTCAGTTAATTCAAAATGCTGCAGCTAGAGTACTGACGGGGACTAGAAGGACAGAGCATAGCTCACCCATATTGGCTTCTCTTCACTGGCTCCCTGTTAATTCCAGAACAGAATTTAAAATTCTTCTTCTTACTTATAAGGTTTTGAATAATCAGGTCCCATCTTGTCTTAGGGACCTCTTAGTACCATATCACCCCAATAGTGCGCTTCGCTCTCAGACTGCAGGCTTACTTGTAGTTCCTAGGGTTTGTAAAAGTAGAATGGGAGGCAGAGCCTTCAGCTTTCAGGCTCCTCTCCTGTGGAACCAGCTCCCAATTCAGATCAGGGAGGCAGACACCCTCTCTACTTTTAAGATTAGGCTTAAAACATTCCTTTTTGCTAAAGCTTATAGTTAGGGCTGGATCAGGTGACCCTGAACCATCCCTTAGTTATGCTGCTATAGACGTAGACTGCTGGGGGGTTCCCATGATGCACTGAGTGTTTCTTTCTCTTTTTGCTCTGTATGCACCACTCTGCATTTAATCATTAGTGATTGATCTCTGCTCCCCTCCACAGCATGTCTTTTTCTTGGTTCTCTCCCCTCAGCCCCAACCAGTCCCAGCAGAAGACTGCTCCTCCCTGAGCCTGGTTCTGCTGGAGGTTTCTTCCTGTTAAAAGGGAGTTTTTAATTCCCACTGTCACCAAGTGCTTGCTCTGTAATTATTGTATGGCTTTTGCCTTACAATATAAAGCACCTTGGGGCAACTGTTTGTTGTGATTTGGCACTATATAAATTAAATTGATTTGATTTGTCTGTGGTAAATGTAAGTATAGTAAACTGTGACTGTGATAAACTGTAAGTATAGTAAACAGTGACTGTGGTAAACTGTAAGTATAGTAAACTGTGACTGTGGTAGTAAACTGTAACTGTGGTAAACTGTAAGTATAGTAAACTGTGACTGTGGTAGTAAACTGTGGCTGTGGTAGTAAACTGTAAGTATAGTAAACTGTGGATGTGGTAAACTGTAAGTATAGTAAACTGTGGCAAACTGTAAGTATGGTAAACTGTGACTGTAGTAAACTGTGAGTATAGTAAACTGTGACTGTAGTAAACTGTCTGTGGTAAACCTAAGTATAGTAAACTGTGACTGTGGTAAACTGTAAGTATAGTAAACTGTGTCTGTGGTAAACTGTAAGTATAGTAAACTGTGACTGGTAAACTGTGTCTGTGGCAAACTGTAAGTATAGTAAACTGTGTCTGTGGCAAACTGTGAGCATAGTAAACTGTCTGTGGCAAAGTGTGAGTATAGTAAACTGTGTCTGTGGTAAACTGTGAGTATAGTAAACTGTGTCTGTGGTAAACTGTAAGTATAGTAAACTGTGTCTGTGGTAAACTGTGAGTATAGTAAACTGTGACTGTAGTAAACGGTGTCTGTGGTAAACCGTAAGCATAGTAAACTGTGTCTTTGGTAAACTGTGAGTATAGTAAACTGTCTGTGGTAAACTGTTAGTAAACTGTCTGTGGTAAACTGTGAGTATAGTAAACTGTGTCTGTGGAAAACTGTAAGTATAGTAAACTGTCTGTGGTAAACTGCGAGTATAGTAAACTGTGACTGTAGCAAACTGTAAGTATATTAAACTGTGACTGTGGTAAACTGTGTCTGTGGCAAACTGTAAGTATAGTACACTTTGCCACAGACACAGTTTGAGTATAGTAAACTGTGTCTGTGGTAAATTGTGAGTATAGTAAACTGTGTCTGTGGTAAACTGTAAGTATAGTAAACTGTGACTGTGGTAAAATGTAAGTATAGTAAACTGAGTATAGTAAACTGTCTGTGGTAAACTAAGTATAGTAAACTGTGTCTGTGGCAAACTGTAAGTATAGTAAACTGTCTGTGGCAAACTGAGTATAATAAACTGTGACTGTAGTAAACTGTGAGTATAGTAAACTGTGTCTGTGGTAAACCGTAAGTATAGTAAACTGTGACTTTGGTAAACGGTGTATGTGGTAAACCGTAAGTATAGTAAACTGTGTCTGTGGTAAACTGTGAGTATAGTAAACTGTGTCTGTGGTAAACTGTAAGTATAGTAAACTGTGTCTGTGGTAAACTGTGAGTATAGTAAACTGTGTCTGTGGTAAACTGTAAGTATAGTAAACTGTGACTTTGGTAAACGGTGTATGTGGTAAACCGTAAGTATAGAAAACTGTGTCTGTGGTAAACTGTGAGCATAGTAAACTGTGTCTGTGGTAAACTGTGAGTATAGTAAACTGTGTCTGTGGTAAACTGTGAGTATAGTAAACTGTGTCTGTGGTAAACTGTAAGTATAGTAAACTGTGACTTTGGTAAACGGTGTATGTGGTAAACCGTAAGTATAGAAAACTGTGTCTGTGGTAAACTGTGAGCATAGTAAACTGTGTCTGTGGTAAACTGTGAGTATAGTAAACTGTGTCTGTGGTAAACTGTAAGTATAGTAAACTGTGACTTTGGTAAACGGTGTATGTGGTAAACCGTAAGTATAGAAAACTGTGTCTGTGGTAAACTGTGAGCATAGTAAACTGTGAGTATAGTAAACTGTGTCTGTGGTAAACTTTGAGTATAGTAAACTGTGTCTGTGGTAGTAAACTGTAACTGTGGTAAACTAAGTATAGTAAACTGTGACTGTGGTAAACTATAAGTATAGTAAACTGTGACTGTGGTAAACTTTAAGTATAGTAAACTATGACTGTGGTAAACTAACTGGTAAACTGTAAATATAGTAAACTGTGGCTGTGGTAAACTGTAAGTATAGTAAACTATGACTGTGGTAAACTGTAACTGGTAAACTGTAAGATAGTAAACTGTGTCTGTGGCAAACTGTAAGTATAGTAAACTGTGTCTGTGGCAAAGTGTGAGTATAGTAAACTGTGTCTGTGGTAAACTGAGTATAGTAAACTGTGTCTGTGGTAAACTGTAAGTATAGTAAACTGTCTGTGGTAAACTGTAAGTATAGTAAACTGTGTCTGTGGGAAACTAAGTATAGTAAACTGAGTATAGTAAACTGACTGTGGTAAACCGTGAGCATAGTAAACTGTGACTGTGGTAAAATGTAAGTATAGTAAACTGAGTATAGTAAACTGTCTGTGGTAAACTAAGTATAGTAAACTGTCTGTGGCAAACTGAGTATAATAAACTGTGACTGTAGTAAACTGTGAGTATAGTAAACTGTGTCTGTAGTAAACTGTAAGTATAGAAAACTGTGTCTGTGGTAAACTGTGAGTATAGTAAACTGTGTCTGTAGTAAACTGCGAGGATGATGACAGATGAGTGCGAGTGTATTCTCATAGTCCATCCAGCTCGGTTTTCTTCATGACTGCAAACTGGAAGCACATTTTTTATCACCGCAAACAGGAAGTTCACACAGGAAGTAGAGAACAACCATGATGGGAGAAGGTTTTCCCAGAAACGCATAGAAACAGTGTGTCGTCAAGCTGGACACCAGCAAAAGGCTGGCACAGGAACACACTGAGTGAGCCACATGATCGAATAACTTTGATCAACAAAGTAGTTTGGGAAAATTAAAAATCCAGTTTCAAGTTTCTCCTGTAATTAAAATTTCTACAATGTATATAGCATAAGTATCTACTTTCACTGAATTAAAATGTGATATTTTTACGATACTGTCATTATCGCTCAGTGTATTAATACATGTTGTTAGCGTGTCATAAGTCAGGAGAATAAATATTTTTTGTGGTGTAAACATGACTTTTTTTAAATAAACTCATCACCCCTGAAGAAAATTGTTAAAGTAATATTAATACAATAGCATGCTTTTGGAGGGCGGTTTGCATTTTCAGAGGCCCGACGTCCATGAACAGTTAAAGGGCGAATATCTGTCTATTTAATCTTCAATTTTTACAGTTTTTCAATCAAACAACTTCAATATTTTTCCATCGAGAGAGAAACGCTGCTCGGTTAAAGGCTTTGCCTTCATTCTATTAATATGATTAATAATCAAAGTTTTAAATCCAGTCCGAACCGACGCTTTAACTCTGATCACGACACTGAAGCGACTTTGTTAGAAAGCAGTTTTCTAGATATCACCTTTAAATGTTAAAGGCCCACAAAGAACGGATTAAAATGACGCTGTGAAGGACTTTTAGAAACTTTTCAAACCTGTTTTCGCTGGTTGTGGCGAAGTTGGAGCAGCGTAGTGTTTCCGGCAGTGAAAGGCGCGGTGGTCACGTGACGAAGGCTGAGCCACTGATCTGGATAGACAAGAGGAGACGCCGCATTGGTCACTGACGTGCAAGAAATGCGGCCGGCATCTTGGAGGGGTCATCGTAGTGATTCTAGTGAAGGCTTGATTTTATATTCTTGTTTAATTTTTTATCTTTCTACAATAAAGTTGCTTTGTTCTGTGTTATTTTCTCTGTTCTGTAAAGTGTCTTTCAGCACTGTGTAAAGTGCTATATAAATATAATGTAAAATGTATATGTTGCAGACATGAGGAGTGAAGCTCTTCAGTCCTTCAGACTTTTTCAGTAAATGCTTCGGTAGAGCATAAGCATGGATAAAACCTTTCAACTATTATGTTAGAAAGATTAAAAAAGAAAAGATTATAAAATCAAACCTTCACTGTGCCTTGTGATAGAATCACTACGATTACCTCTCCAAGGTGGCGGCCACATCTCTTACGCCTCAGCAACCAATGCGGCATCTACTTTTTATGGAGTTAAAATTGTCTCATTAATATATCTACAACCCCTGGAAAAATGATGGAATCACCGGCCTCGGATGATGTTCATTCAGTTGTTTAATTTTGTAGAAAAAAAGCAGATCACAGACATGACACAAAACTAAAGTCATTTCAAATGGCAACTTTCTGGCTTTAAGAAACACTATAAGAAATCAGGAAAAAATAATTGTGGCAGTTAACAGTTACTTTTTTAGACCAAGCAGAGGAAAAAAATATGGAATCACCCTATAAATTTTCATCCCCAAAACTAACACCTGCATCATATCAGATCTGCTCGTTAGTCTGCATCTAAAAATATGGAATCACTCAATTCTGAGGAATAAATTATCAATCAATCAAATCAATTTTTTTATATAGCGCCAAATCACAACAAACAGTTGCCCCAAGGCGCTTTATATTGTAAGGCAAGGCCATACAATAATGATGTAAAACCCCAACGGTCAAAACGACCCCCTGTGAGCAAGCACTTGGCTACAGTGGGAAGGAAAAACTCCCTTTTAACAGGAAGAAACCTCCAGCAGAACCAGGCTCAGGGAGGGGCAGTCTTCTGCTGGGACTGGTTGGGGCTGAGGGAGAGAACCAGGAAAAAGACATGCTGTGGAGGGGAGCAGAGATCAATCACTAATGATTAAATGCAGAGTGGTGCATACAGAGCAAAAGAGAAAGAAACACTCAGTGCATCATGGGAACCCCCCAGCAGTCTAAGTCTATAGCAGCATAACTAAGGGATGGTTCAGGGTCACCTGATCCAGCCCTAACTATAAGCTTTAGCAAAAAGGAAAGTTTTAAGCCTAATCTTAAAAGTAGAGAGGGTGTCTGTCTCCCTGATCTGAATTGGGAGCTGGTTCTACAGGAGAGGAGCCTGAAAGCTGAAGGCTCTGCCTCCCATTCTACTCTTACAAACCCTAGGAACTACAAGTAAGCCTGCAGTCTGAGAGTGAAGCGCTCTATTGGGGTGATATGGTACTACGAGGTCCCTAAGATAAGATGGGACCTGATTATTCAAAACCTTATAAGTAAGAAGAAGAATTTTAAATTCTATTCTAGAGTTAACAGGAAGCCAATGAAGAGAGGCCAATATGGGTGAGATATGCTCTCTCCTTCTAGTCCCTGTCAGTACTCTAGCTGCAGCATTTTGAATTAACTGAAGGCTTTTCAGGGACCTTTTAGGACAACCTGATAATAATGAATTACAATAGTCCAGCCTAGAGGAAATAAATGCATGAATTAGTTTTTCAGCATCACTCTGAGACAAGACCTTTCTAATTTTAGAGATATTGCGTAAATGCAAAAAAGCAGTCCTACATATTTGTTTAATATGCGCTTTGAATGACATATCCTGATCAAAAATGACTCCAAGATTTCTCACAGTATTACTAGAGGTCAGGGTAATGCCATCCAGAGTAAGGATCTGGTTAGACACCATGTTTCTAAGATTTGTGGGGCCAAGTACAATAACTTCAGTTTTATCTGAGTTTAAAAGCAGGAAATTAGAGGTCATCCATGTCCTTATGTCTGTAAGACAATCCTGCAGTTTAGCTAATTGGTGTGTGTCCTCTGGCTTCATGGATAGATAAAGCTGGGTATCATCTGCGTAACAATGAAAATTTAAGCAATGCCGTCTAATAATACTGCCTAAGGGAAGCATGTATAAAGTGAATAAAATTGGTCCTAGCACAGAACCTTGTGGAACTCCATAATTAACTTTAGTCTGTGAAGAAGATTCCCCATTTACATGAACAAACTGTAATCTATTAGATAAATATGATTCAAACCACCGCAGCGCAGTGCCTTTAATACCTATGGCATGCTCTAATCTCTGTAATAAAATTTTATGGTCAACAGTATCAAAAGCAGCACTGAGGTCTAACAGAACAAGCAGAGAGATGAGTCCACTGGCTGAGGCCATAAGAAGATCATTTGTAACCTTCACTAATGCTGTTTCTGTACTATGATGAATTCTAAAACCTGACTGAAACTCTTCAAATAGACCATTCCTCTGCAGATGATCAGTTAGCTGTTTTACAACTACCCTTTCAAGAATTTTTGAGAGAAAAGGAAGGTTGGAGATTGGCCTATAATTAGCTAAGATAGGTGGGTCAAGTGATGGCTTTTTAAGTAATGGTTTAATTACTGCCACCTTAAAAGCCTGTGGTACATAGCCAACTAATAAAGATAGATTGATCATATTTAAGATCAAAGCATTAAATAATGGTAGGGCTTCCTTGAGCAGCCTGGTAGGAATGGGGTCTAATCAATAGACATGTTGATGGTTTGGATGAAGTAACTAATGAAAATAACTCAGACAGAACAATCTGAGAGAAAGAGTCTAACCAAATACCGGCATCACTGAAAGCAGCCAAAGATAACGATACGTCTTTGGGATGGTTATGAGTAATTTTTTCTCTAATAGTTAAAATTTTATTAGCAAAGAAAGTCATGAAGTCATTACTAGTTAAAGTTAAAGGAATACTCGGCTCAATAGAGCTCTGACTCTTTGTCAGCCTGGCTACAGTGCTGAAAAGAAACCTGGAGTTGTTCTTATTTTCTTCAATTAGTGATGAGTAGTAAGATGTCCTAGCTTTACGGAGGGCTTTTTTATAGAGCAACAGACTCTTTTTCCAGGCTAAGTGAAGATCTTCTAAATTAGTGAGACGCCATTTCCTCTCCAACTTATGGGTTATCTGCTTTAAGCTGCGAGTTTGTGAGTTATACCACAGAGTCAGGCACTTCTGATTTAAAGCTCTCTTTTTCAGAGGAGCTACAGCATCCAAAGTTGTCTTCAATGAGGATGTAAAACTATTGACGAGATACTCTATCTCCCTTACAGAGTTTAGGTAGCTACTCTGCACTGTGTTTGTATATGGCATTAGAGAACATAAAGAAGGAATCATATCCTTAAACCTAGTTACAGCGCTTTCTGAAAGACTTCTAGTGTAATGAAACTTATTCCCCACTGCTGGGTAGTCCATCAGAGTAAATGTAAATGTTATTAAGAAATAATCAGACAGAAGGGAGTTTTCAGGGAATACTGTTAAGTCTTCAATTTCCATACCATAAGTCAGAACAAGATCTAAGATATGATTAAAATGGTGGGTGGACTCATTTACATTTTGAGCAAAGCCAATAGAGTCTAATAATAGATTAAATGCAGTGTTGAGGCTGTCATTCTCAGCATCTGTGTGGATGTTAAAATCGCCCACTATAATTATATTATCTGAGCTAAGCACTAAGTCAGACAAAAGGTCTGAAAATTCACAGAGAAACTCACAGTAACGACCAGGAGGACGATAGATAACAACAAATAAAACTGTTTTTTGGGACTTCCAATTTGGATGGACAAGACTAAGAGTCAAGCTTTCAAATGAATTAAAGCTCTGTCTGGGTTTTTGATTAATTAATATGCTGGAATGGAAGATTGCTGCTAATCCTCCCCCTCGGCCCGTGCTACGAGCGTTCTGGCAGTTAGTGTGAGTCGGAGGTGTTGACTCATTTAAACTAACATATTCATCCTGCTGTAACCAGGTTTCTGTAAGGCAGAATAAATATGTTGATCAATTATTATATCATTTACTAACAAGGACTTAGAAGAGAGAGACCTAATGTTTAATAGACCACATTTAACTGTTTTAGTCTGTGGTGCAGTTGAAGGTGCTATATTATTTTTTCTTTTTGAATTTTTATGCTTAAATAGATTTTTGCTGGTTATTGGTGGTCTGGGAGCAGGCACCGTCTCTACGGGGATGGGGTAATGAGGGGATGGCAGGGGGAGAGAAGCTGCAGAGAGGTGTGTAAGACTACAACTCTGCTTCCTGGTCCCAACCCTGGATAGTCACGGTTTGGAGGATTTAAGAAAATTGGCCAGATTTCTAGAAATGAGAGCTGCTCCATCCAAAGTGGGATGGATGCCGTCTCTACTAACAAGACCAGGTTTTCCCCAGAAGCTTTGCCAATTATCTATGAAGCCCACCTCATTTTTTGGACACCACTCAGACAGCCAGCAATTCAAGGAGAACATGCGGCTAAACATGTCACTCCCGGTCCGATTGGGGACGGCCCAGAAAAAACTACAGAGTCCGACATTGTTTTTGCAAAGTTACACACCGATTCAATGTTAATTTTAGTGACCTCCGATTGGCGTAACCGGGTGTCATTACTGCCGACGTGAATTACAGTCTTACCAAATTTACGCTTAGCCTTAGCCAGCAGTTTCAAATTTCCTTCAATGTCGCCTGCTCTGGCCCCCGGAAGACAATTGACTACGGTTGCTGGTGTCGCTAACTTCACATTTCTCAAAACAGAGTCGCCAATAACCAGAGTTTGATCCTCGGCGGGTGTGTCGTCGAGTGGGGAAAAACGGTTAGAAATGTGAACCGATTGGCAGTGTACACGGGGCTTCTGTTTAGGACTACGCTTCCTCCTCACAGTCACCCAGTCGGCCTGCTTTCCCGGCTGCTCGGGATCTGCCAGAGGGAAACTAATGGCGGCTAAGCTACCTTGGTCCGCACCGACTACAGGGGCCTGGCTAGCTGTAGAATTACAATTACAATTATGGAATCATGAAAAACAAAAGAACACTCCAACACATCACTAGTATTTTGTTGCACCACCTCTGGCTTTTCTAACAGCTTGCAGTCTCTGAGGCATGACTTAATGAGTGACAAACAGTACTCTTCATCAATCTGGCTCCAACTTTCTCTGATTGCTGTTGCCAGATCAGCTTTGCAGGTTGGAGCCTTGTCATGGACCATTTTCTTCAACTTCCACCAAAGATTTTCAATTGGATTAAGATCTGGACTATTTGCAGGCCATGACATTGACCCTATGTGTCTTTTTGCAAGGAATGTTTTCAGTTTTTGCTCTATGGCAAGATGCATTATCATCTTGAAAAATGATTTCATCATCCCCAAACATCCTTTCAATTGATGGGATAAGAAAAGTGTCCAAAATATCAACGTAAACTTGTGCATTTATTGATGATGTAATGACAGCCATCTCCCCAGTGCCTTTACCTGACATGCAGCCCCATATCATCAATGACTGTGGAAATTTACATGTTCTCTTCAGGCAGTCATCTTTATAAATCTCATTGGAACGGCACCAAACAAAAGTTCCAGCATCATCACCTTGCCCAATGCAGATTCGAGATTCATCACTGAATATGACTTTCATCCAGTCATCCACAGTCCACGATTGCTTTTCCTTAGCCCATTGTAAGCTTGTTTTTTTCTGTTTAGGTGTTAATGATGGCTTTCGTTTAACTTTTCTGTATGAAAATCCCATTTCCTTTAGGCGGTTTCTTACAGTTCGGACACAGACGTTGACTCCAGTTTCCTCCCATTCGTTCCTCATTTGTTGCTCAGTGGTTGGCTCTCACTGCGGTATTGTATCACTTCCTGTTCCGGAGCACAGCGGTGTTTTGCTGTATCTGTTAGCTGTTTAATCTGCGTAGTTAGATTGATCTAGATAACTAGATAACGATTTGTTTCACAGTGTAATCTTCACGTGCCTTAACTAAAGCACTCACTCTGCTGAATCACCTCTAAATTATTTACACATTATTCACTTTGTCTGTTTTTAGGAATCCGCTAGCTTAGCGCAGCTACTAGCTCTTAGCCGGTTTAGCATGGCGGCTTCTCCTGTCTCTCCCGCACTTTTCTGCGCTGGGTGTGAAATCTTTAGTTATTCCTCGGCCTCCTTTAGCAGTAATGGTACTTGTAATAAGTGTAGCTTATTCGTAGCTTTGGAGGCCAGGCTGGGCGAATTGGAGACTCGGCTCCGCACCGTGGAAAATCCTACAGCTAGCCAGGCCCCTGTAGTCGGTGCGGACCAAGGTAGCTTAGCCGCCGTTAGTTCCCCTCCAGCAGATCCCGAGCAGCCGGGAAAGCAGGCCGACTGGGTGACTGTGAGGAGGAAGCGTAGTCCTAAACAGAAGCCCTGTGTACACCGCCAACCCGTTCACATCTCTAACCGTTTTTCCCCACTCGGCAACACACCCGCCAAGGAACAAACTCTGGTTATTGGCGACTCTGTTTTGAGAAATGTGAAATTAGCGACACCAGCAACCATAGTCAAATGTCTTCCGGGGGCCAGAGCAGGCGACATTGAAGGAAATTTGAAACTGCTGGCTAAGGCTAAGTGTAAATTTGGTAAGATTGTAATTCACGTCGGCAGTAATGACACCCGGTTACGCCAATCGGAGGTCACTAAAATTAACATTGAATCGGTGTGTAACTTTGCAAAAACAATGTCGGACTCTGTAGTTTTCTCTGGGCCCCTCCCCAATCGGACCGGGAGTGACATGTTTAGCCGCATGTTCTCCTTGAATTGCTGGCTGTCTGAGTGGTGAACAAAAAATGAGGTGGGCCTCATAGATAATTGGCAAAGCTTCTGGGGAAAACCTGGTCTTGTTAGGAGAGACGGCATCCATCCCACTTTGGGTGGAGCAGCTCTCATTTCTAGAAATCTGGCCAATTTTCTTAAATCCTCCAAACCGTGACTATCCAGGGTTGGGACCAGGAAGCAGAGTTGTAGTCTTACACACCTCTCTGCAGCTTCTCTCCCCCTGCCATCCCCTCATTACCCCATCCCCGTAGAGACGGTGCCTGCTCCCAGACCACCAATAACCAGCAAAAATCTATTTAAGCATAAAAATTCAAAAAGAAAAAATAATATAGCACCTTCAACTGCACCACAGACTAAAACAGTTAAATGTGGTCTATTAAACATTAGGTCTCTCTCTTCTAAGTCCCTGTTAGTAAATGATATAATAATTGATCAACATATTGATTTATTCTGCTGTAGAAGTCTTTCAGAAAGCGCTGTAACTAGGTTTAAGGATATGATTCCTTCTTTATGTTGTCTAATGCCATATACCAACACAGTGCAGAGTAGCTACCTAAACTCTGTAAGTGAGATATAGTATCTCGTCAATAGTTTTACATCCTCATTGAAGACAACTTTGGATGCTGTAGCTCCTCTGAAAAAGAGAGCTTTAAATCAGAAGTGCCTGACTCTGTGGTATAACTCACAAACTCGCAGCTTAAAGCAGATAACCCGTAAGTTGGAGAGGAAATGGCGTCTCACTAATTTAGAAGATCTTCACTTAGCCTGGAAAAAGAGTCTGTTGCTCTATAAAAAATCCCTCCATAAAGCTAGGACATCTTACTACTCATCACTAATTGAAGAAAATAAGAACAACCCCAGGTTTCTTTTCAGCACTGTAGCCAGGCTGACAAAGAGTCAGACCTCTATTGAGCCGAGTATTCCTTTAACTTTAACTAGTAATGACTTCATGACTTTCTTTGCTAATAAAATTTTAACCAGTAGAGAAAAAATTACTCATAACCATCCAAAAGATGTATCGTTATCTTTGGCTGCTTTCAGTGATGCCGGTATTTGGTTAGACTCTTTCTCTCCGATTGTTCTGTCTGAGTTACTTTCATTAGTTACTTCATCCAAACCATCAACATGTCTATTAGACCCCATTCCTACCAGGCTGCTCAAGGAAGCCCTACCATTATTTAATGCTTCGATCTTAAATATGATCAATCCATCTGTTGTGTGTTGGGGGGGGGTGGCTGGACATTTTGGTGTTCTTTTCTTTAATTTGCTCTCCAGGTGGTATGCAAACTGATTTATTGTCTGTGGAGAAGGTGCTGGCAGAAGAGTCCTTCACCCTCATCAACATGATGTGCAGCACCTGTGGACGGTGCTCACATGCAACCTTAAAGACTTTCAGCTGAAGCAGATAATGAGATGGCGTTCTGTATTTAAGTCATGTGTGATTCAAGCAGAATTGCCGGGAACTCGACCTTGTGATGTTCGTTTGTGAGACGCTGAGGACCGCGCCTGGGTTTGACACATCGTGCCTGTGAAGGAGGAAGGGTGAGGGACACATGCTGTCAGCACACATCAGAGGTGATTGATTATCTGAATAATTGTTAACAGTAACTTGGTATTTTGTTACGCAGTATATTTGAACTTTGATGAGAGTTGTGCAGCTCGCTTCTCACTGCCGTGGCATGCGGACTGATGATCCTCCACCTGTTGTGAGAAGCTGCTCATTTACATAAAGCTTGAATTCGGACCTGAATGTGTTGCTGATAGTGTGTGCCTTTTGAAGGATATTAGTTGTAGCTGCTGACTTACCTCACCTTGTCTATCCTTCGCAGAGTCGGTTTGTCGTGTCCACCTGGGGGGTGTTTGGTGGTGAATGTGGGTCCAGAAGCGCTGGGCTTCGATCCTTTTGGGCACTGGAGAGCGTGCCGTCCTTCACTCCGCCAGACCAACGCAGTTTTTGTTTGTCCACTTTGTTATGCACCAAAGGGGGAAAATAAATTGTTTTGTTATTGGAACCGCTTTCTGGTTGTTTTAGCGCTGGGTTCCGTCAGACGCAGGTCTGCTCCTCAACCCGCGTCGACACATAACAGTAGTTCCCGGCCATTCCATAATGGACCCAGCGGCAGAGGCGGTTCCATTTGCCGAAAGAGTTCAAGAACACTTGGAGAAAATATGGGAGCAATTACAGCATCTCGCAAACCAAATTAAACAAACAGACGCCCGTGTTACGGAGCTTGCAGCGCAAGCCGTTTCGCTTCCTGCTGCTCCAGCTGCGGCACCATCGATACCAGTGCAGATAACTCCGTCACCCAGAGATTCGGCGTCCGAACCGATTATTTGTCATCCGGAGCCTTATGCGGGAGACGTTGAAGCCTATGCTTTGTTTTTGATGCAATGTTCTCTGGTTTTTGCTCAGCGACCGGCTTTCTTCTCTTCTGATGGTAGCCGTGTTTCATATGTGACAAATTTGCTCCGAGGTGACGCCTTAGCTTGGGTCACAGCATTGTGGAGTAATAACTCGCCATTGTTAGGATCCTTTAAGGATTTCTCCCGGGAGTTCCTTCTGGTTTTTGACCATCCGGTGAAAACGAATACCGTTGCCCAACGGTTGCTGAATCTCAGGCAGGGGAGGCGGAGTGCGGCGGAGTATTCCGTGGATTTCCGGATTTTTTCTGCTCAGTCCGGTTGGAACACCGCAGCTTTACGAGGAGTGTTTGTAGATGGGTTAAATGAGTCATTAAAAGACGAGCTAGCAGTCCGTGACGAGCCAAACGATTTAGATGAGCTAATATCGTTGGTGATTCGTCTAGATGATCGGATGAAGGAGCGTGGACGCGAGAGAGGGCGGCCATCAGAACGTTTTTTTTTGTCTCGGGGCTTTCCCCGACACAGATCTGGGCTGCCTCTTCTTCGCCCCACTGAGGCTCCTCCGACGGGACCTCTGACTCCTCTTGCAGATGAGCCCATGCAGCTCGGACGAGCTGAGGCCGCTGTATTGCCCCGTCATATAAGCGTCAAGAAAAATAGTGGTGACGTATCTCCAGGTGTTCTGGGACAGGCGAAATAATACACACACACACAAAAAAAAAATTGTATGGGCTAATGTTTTTTTTTTTTTCCTCTGAAAGAGGTTATAACTTGTTTGGGGAGTCAGAGGCGTGTCTGGTGGAGTGAACGACAGGCAGTTCGAAGCCCGTCTGGACTCACTTGATCGTTGTTTTTTTTTATGTGTCTTTAGGTATTTTTTGTTTGGGTCTGGGGTCGTTTTGTTTTGTTGTTTTTATTATTTCCCTACTTCCCTAACCCCAACCTCACTCGCCCCAAGACCGTTCGTCTTGTGGGTTGTGGGGTGGTGCAGGTTGGTCACGCTGAGCGTTCTCAGAAGACCTCTGCACCTAGGGGGGGGTTGTTAGGGGCGTTTTTTCTGGTTTAGTTAGGGCCCGGTTTCACTCCAGCCTCGGTGGGCCTTTGTACCGTTCGTCATTGGTGTTGCCGGGGTGTGGTGCAGCGGGAACATACCTCAGTCGGAGGGGTGGGCCGATCTGTTGCCGTTCGCCATTTCGGTAGTTCCACCCCTCCCGATAGGCTGGGGTATGGTCGGGTTGAGACACCGGACATATTTCCGGTTTTCCGCTGCGCCTTGGGGTTGGGGCCGGGTTAGTTTTTCCTGTTCCCTTCCCCGGCTGGATGTTTTGTGCCGTTCGCCAAAATTGAGCCGCCGAGGGGCTCTGGGAGGGACCTGGGGTCTTTTGGGGTGCCGGGGAAGGTAACAGGGTTTATCGGTTGTTTTATTTGCCCCCGGGGTTGTTTAAGGTAGTCCTCCGGGGGTTGGACTTTGATGTTTTTTGTTTCCTTCCAGGTTCCACCTCCAGGGTTGATGGGACGGTCCACTGGGGGGGAATTGGCTTGTGGGGCCGCCTAGCCAAGTGTGGCCGGGTCTGGGGTTCCTGGGTTGTGGAGAGGGTGCCTCCTGGGGTTTGATGGTACGGTCCTCTGGGGGGCGCCGTTTGCTCCATGTGTACCTGGGGATCTCTGTGGGATTCCGGCTTTGGCTATTTCTCCTGGAACTGGCGGTAAAAGCCTTCTGGGGAGGTGTTGGGCTCTGCAAGTCATTCTGGGGGGGTTGTTTGTTATTTTTCTTTCATGCATTTATGTTTGTATTGTGTTTGTGGGGCTGTGTTGGGTTTTTGCATTTGGGAGTTTTTCTTTTCTTCCCGGGGTTGGATGGGTCGGTCCCCTGGGGAGGTTTTGGGTGGGTTTTATGTTTTTCTTGTATGTTGGGATGTACTAGGGACTGTTTTGGGTTTTTTGTTGATGCCAGCCGGCCTTCCAGCTGCGGTGCCCTGTCCTGCTGTCTGTGGTGGACCTTGGGAGCGTTATGCTGTCTGCTTCCTGACGAGGACCCCAGAGGGAGGTGCTGTTCTCGGACCTGGTTTGTTCGGTCGCCGGGAGGCTTCCCGTTAAAGGGGGGGTACTGTTGTGTGTTGGGGGGGTGTGGCTGGACATTTTGGTGTTCTTTTCTTTTCTTTGCTCTCCAGGTGGTATGCAAACTGATTTATTGTCTGTGGAGAAGGTGCTGGCAGAAGAGTCCTTCACCCTCATCAACATGATGTGCAGCACCTGTGGATGGTGCTCACGTGCAACCTTAAAGACTTTCAGCTGAAGCAGATAATGAGATGGCGTTCTGTATTTAAGTCATGTGTGATTCAAGCAGAATTGCCAGGAACTCGACCTTGTGATGTTCGTTTGTGAGACGCTGAGGACCGCGCCTGGGTTTGACACATCGTGCCTGTGAAGGAGGAAGGGTGAGGGACACATGCTGTCAGCACACATCAGAGGTGATTGATTATCTGAATAATTGTTAACAGTAACTTGGTATTTTGTTACGCAGTATATTTGAACTTTGATGAGAGTTGTGCAGCTCGCTTCTCACTGCCGTGGCATGCGGACTGATGATCCTCCACCTGTTGTGAGAAGCTGCTCATTTACATAAAGCTTGAATTCGGACCTGAATGTGTTGCTGATAGTGTGTGCCTTTTGAAGGATATTAGTTGTAGCTGCTGACTTACCTCACCTTGTCTATCCTTCGCAGAGTCGGTTTGTTGTGTCCAACTGGGGGGTGTTTGGCGGTGAACGTGGGTCCAGAAGCGCCAGGGCTTCGATCCTTTTGGGCGCTGGAGAGCGTGCCGTCCTTCACTCTGCCAGACCGACGCAGTTTTTGTTTGTACACTTTGTTATGCACCAAAGGGGGAAAATAAATTGTTTTGTTATTGGAATCACTTTCTGGTTGTTTTAGCGCTGGGTTCCGTCAGACGCAGGTCCGCTCCTCAACCCGCGTCGATACATAACACTATCTTTATTACTTGGCTATGTACCACAGGCTTTTAAGGTGGCAGTAATTAAACCATTACTTAAAAAGCCATCACTTGACCCAGCTATCTTAGCTAATTATAGGCCAATCTCCAACCTTCCTTTTCTCTCAAAAATTCTTGAAAGGGTAGTTGTAAAACAGCTAACTGATCATCTGCAGAGGAATGGTCTATTTGAAGAGTTTCAGTCAGGTTTTAGAATTCATCATAGTACAGAAACAGCATTAGTGAAGGTTACAAATGATCTTCTTATGGCCTCAGACAGTGGACTCATCTCTGTGCTTGTTCTGTTAGACCTCAGTGCTGCTTTTGATACTGTTGACCATAAAATTTTATTACAGAGATTAGAGCATGCCATAGGTATTAAAGGCACTGTGCTGCGGTGGTTTGAATCATATTTATCTAATAGATTACAATTTGTTCATGTAAGTGGGGAATCTTCTTCACAGAGTAAGGTTAATTATGGAGTTCCACAAGGTTCTGTGCTAGGACCAATTTTATTCACTTTATACATGCTTCCCTTAGGCAGTATTATTAGACGGTATTGCTTAAATTTTCATTGTTACGCAGATGATACTCAGCTTTATCTATCCATGAAGCCAGAGGACACACACCAATTAGCTAAACTGCAGGATTGTCTTACAGACATAAAGACATGGATGACCTCTAATTTCCTGCTTTTAAACTCAGATACAACTTAAGTTATTGTACTTGGCCCCACAAATCTTAGAAACATGGTGTCTAACCAGATCCTTACTCTGGATGGCATTACCCTGACCTCTAGTAATACTGTGAGAAATCTTGGAGTCATTTTTGATCAGGATATGTCATTCAATGCGCATATTAAACAAATATGTAAGACTGCTTTTTTGCATTTACGCAATATCTCTAAAATTAGAAAGGTCTTGTCTCAGAGTGATGCTGAAAAACTAATTCATGCATTTATTTCCTCTAGGCTGGACTATTGTAATTCATTATTATCAGGTTGTCCTAAAAGTTCCCTGAAAAGCCTTCAGTTAATTCAAAATGCTGCAGCTAGAGTACTGATAGGGACTAGAAGGAGAGAGCATATCTTACCCATATTGGCCTCTCTTCATTGGCTTCCTGTTAATTCTAGAATAGAATTTAAAATTCTTCTTCTTACTTATAAGGTTTTGAATAATCAGGTCCCTTCTTATCTTAGGGACCTCATAGTACCATATCACCCCAATAGAGCGCTTCGCTCTCAGACTGCAGGCTTACTTGTAGTTCCTAGGGTTTGTAAGAGTAGAATGGGAGGCAGAGCCTTCAGCTTTCAGGCTCCTCTCCTGTGGAACCAGCTCCCAATTCGGATCAGGGAGACAGACACCCTCTCTACTTTTAAGATTAGGCTTAAAACTTTCCTTTTTGCTAAAGCTTATAGTTAGGGCTGGATCAGGTGACCCTGAACCATCCCTTAGTTATGCTGCTATAGACTTAGACTGCTCGGGGGTTCCCATGATGCACTGAGTGTTTCTTTCTCTTTTTGCTCTGTATGCACCACTCTGCATTTAATCATTAGTGATTGATCTCTGCTCCCCTCCACAGCATGTCTTTTTCCTGGTTCTCTCCCCTCAGCCCCAACCAGTCCCAGCAGAAGACTGCTCCTCCCTGAGCCTGGTTCTGCTGGAGGTTTCTTCCTGTTGTTGTTTTGACCGTTGGGGTTTTTCCGTAATTATTGTATGGCTTTGCCTTACAATATAAAGTGCCCTGGGGCAACTGTTTGTTGTGATTTGGCGCTATATAAATAAAATTGATTTGATTTGATTTGATTTGTTTTGTTGTGCATTTTCGATTTTTGAGACATATTGCTTTAAGTTTTCTGTCTTGATGCTTTGATGTCTTCCTTGGTCTACCAGTATGTTTGCCTTTAACAACCTTCCCATGTTGTTTGTATTTGGTCCAGATTTTAGACACAGCTGACTTTGAACAACCAACATCTTTTGCAACATTGCGTGATGATTTACCCTCTTTTAAGAGTTTGATAATCCTCTCCTTTGTTTCAATTGACATCTCTCGTGTTGGAGCCATGATTCATGTCAGTCCACTTGGTGCAACAGCTCTCCAAGGTGTGATCACTCCTTTTTAGATGCAGATTAACGAGCAGATCTGATTTGATGCAGGTGTTAGTTTTGGGGATGAAAATTTACAGGGTGATTCCATAATTTATTCCTCAGAATTGAGTGATTCCATATTTTTTTCCCTCTGCTTGGTCTAAAAGTAACCGTTACTGACTGCCACAATTTTTTTTCCTGATTTCTTATAGTGTTTCTTAAAGCCAGAAAGTTTCCATTTGAAATGACTTTAGTTTTGTGTCATGTCTGTGATCTGCTTTTTTTCTACGAAATTAAACAACTGAATGAACATCCTTCGAGGCCGGTGATTCCATAATTATTGCCAGGGGTTGTAAATGCACGCAGGGTGATCTACAAATAATCATTGATTTGCAAATGTGTTCACATATCCACAAATGCAAATTTCATATTTGTAACTTGTAAATTGGTCTTTGCAAATGTAACGGAGGCCAGCAGGTGTCGCTGTGCAGATGTAGTTAGTAAACCTCACTCCCAACAGCTCAAAAGGATTCTCTGGTCACAAGACCAGAGCCCTGGGTTTTAGCCTTCTGGTTAGAGAGTCCGACTCCCATGCCGAAACTCATGAGTTCAGGTCCTGAGGGGAGCGAATGGGCGGAGTCAATAACAACACAACACAGAGTGCAGCCGCTACACAAATAATGTTGTATTTGCAAATATAAAACTTAATTTGTAAAAAAAAATTACATTTGTAAAACTGGAAATTGTATTTGTGAATTGAGTTTCAGCATTTGTGGATCACCAATTACACGCATTCATTGCTTTCCTCTGTGACGTAATTTTGAGACATTCTTTTCGTGAACACAGATCCACAAACAAATGCCGACTGATTCACAAATACACACTCACGCACACTGGATATCCACTAGATGGCAGTGTGGTTCCATTCATTGATGTGGCTGAAACTATATGTCCCGGATGAGAGAAGCCTGACATTTCAGAATAAATCATTTCACATTACTGTAATGGAGGCGTCTGATGGATGGGTATGTATGTGGTGATATTGTCTGCAAGGCCAATTATTTTTTAAAATTATGTGTACGCGGATTTCATCATGGGGAGGAGGGTTAGTTGTTAGTAGGTTAGTGTTGTACTCTTTAACGAAGCATATTAAACAGCATTGCGCCTGTGCGTGCTCCGTGACACAGACATGCTGCAAAATTCTTCTTTTAAAAACTTGAATGTTCTAAAAGTTTGCGATGTCCACATGCTACATTTAGCTAAGCTTCGCACAGGAACCACACAGTGTCACAGCAGCAACCAACCAGTCCTGCTTTACGACAACTGTCGCAACAGCCAGGCTTTGAGTGGCATTTTTTCTCCTTGAAACTCCGCAGATCCGAGGAAACTGATTTGTATCTGTAACACACAGATCAGTGTCCGCGGACTTATAAAACTTGCATGATGTCGTAAAAAAAGAACGCTTTGCAATAAGCATTTTAAAAACTCAGTAACGATCACGATTAAAGAGTCATCCGGGAGCATATAGTTTCAGCCACATCAATGAATGGAACCACAGTGCCATCTAGTGGATATCCAGTGTGTGTGAGTGTGTATTTGTGAATCAGTTGACATTTGTTTGTGGATCTGTGTGGACTTCGCAAAAAGAATGTCTCAAAATGACATCACAGAGGAAAGCGATGAATGCGTGTAATTGGTGATCCACAAATGCTGAAACTCAATTCACAAATACAATTTCCAGTTTTACAAATGTAATTTTTTTTTTTTTTTTTTTTACAAATTAAGTTTTATATTTGCAAATACAACATTATTTGCAAAGACCAGTTTACAAGTTACAAATATGAAATTTGCATTTGTGGATATCTGAACACATTTGCAAATCAATGATTATTTGTAGATCACCCTGCGTGCATTTACAAATATTAATGAGACAATTTTAACCCCATAACTTTTTTATGTCTAGGTTGGTCTGCTGTCGGTTTGTGGCTTTTTCTGCACTGGGGCTGATTTTTTGTGCTTTTTCCAGTTTGTTTGTCAGCGTCGCTCTCATTGGACTGACACTCTGCTGTTTTGGGACTGTGGGAGATCTGCTCGCCCACAGCTTGAGCTCGCCGGACTACTTTCTCCGTGCCGCTCTCTTTGGAGCGACAAGACACAGAATGTGTCTCTTTGTTACAGAGTGATCTGTTTCAGTGCAGCTTCTTGTTCTGACTTTAACACCAAGTTAACACCCAAAGTCTTTCATCTCCAACTGTAAATGATAAAACATTCTAATCGTATCTTTCTGAACTCTTCCGCATCAAACTCCATCGTGTCGATGTTTACAATGTACTTGAACAATAACAGGTGAAGTTATCTTTATAATTTTATTACTGATAAATTAGAATTAATTTAGATGAGATATATACTCATTATCTCACAGGCACTACTTTTTGAGCAGGAATTCATCAAGCACGTCGGCCGCGGGCGCGTACTAACACAGAATACCCAGAACCTGGACAGTTGTTCGCCCGAAACGAGACCGTCCACTTTTAGCTCCTAAGAGAGTGTGTCCGTCTGCCACAGAGCAGCGGCGCGAGGCTCGTCTTATTATCAGTCGTAGTTTTGTAGTAAGCTGCTGAGAGCTCTGTGTTTACAGTCCTCTGTCAGGGCTTTTAGCTGGAAAACTCTCACGAGGAAGTTTGTGCATGTGGAAATATATAGTTTGGGGCTGGACGTCATGTTCTTGTGTTAACTTGACAATTTACATTTTATTCTCTCTCTGCTTGATACTCTCCATGTGATTAATATACATTGTGCTTTTCTCTGATGTAGAACGTTTATCTATTATACAAACATACATATATATACATATATAGATATATATATATATATATGTATATATATATATATATACATATATAGATATATATATACATATATATACATATATATATATATACATATATATATATATATACATATATATATACATATATATACATATATATATATATATACATATATATATATATCTATATATATATATATATATATACATATATATATATATATATATATATACATATATAGATATATATACATATATATAGATATATACATATATATATATATATATATACATATATATATATATATACATATACATATATATATATATATACATATATATATATATACATATACATATATATATATATATATATATATATACATATATATATATATATATATATATATATATATATATGATGTCGGTTTTTAATGCAGTGCTGCCTGAGGGATCAAAGGTCACGGGCATTCAGTGTTGGTTTTCGGCCTTGCCACGTACGTGTAGAAAGTTCTCCATATTCTCTGAATCTTCTGATTATATTATGGATTATATTATTATATTATGTAGATGATGGAATCCCAAAATTCCATTTCAATTGAATGTTGAGAAACATTGTTCTTAAACTGTTTTCACGCAGTTGTTCACAAAGCAGCGATCCTCGCCTCATCTTTCCTTGTGAACGGTTGAGCCTTTTGGGGATGCTCCTTTTATATCCAATCATGACACTAACCTCTTTCCAAGCAGCTGTTCTTTGAGCATTCATCAACTTTTCTAGTCTTTTGTTCCCACTGTCCCAGCTTTTTTTGAAACATGTTACAGGCATCCATTTCAAAATGAGCAAATATTTGCACAAAAACAATAAAGTTTATCAGTTTGAACATTAAATATCTTGTCTTTGTGGTGTATTCAATTGAATATAGGTTGAAGAGGATTTGAAAATCATTGTATTCTGTTTTTATTTACATTTTACACAACGTCCCAACTTCATTGGAATATTGGGGTTGTACTTGTCCAGGCTCTATCAGAATATTCTATTACTGTTAATCCCACTATGAATACTAAGATACGCCGAACTATTTGTGCTGTATCATAGCTACATGTATGGCGTTTTCGAAAAGAAAAAAAAAAAAAAACTGGCGTGAAAATCAGTTTAGTATTCAGAGTTAAATGCGGTAACAAACCTTTCTGAGCGATGACCCCTCCAAGATGGCGGCCCCACGGCTCGTCAGCAGCGGTCGCTGAAGCGTCTACTCTTTATATGTCTGTGTCGAGTGTTGATTCCGACGTGTGCAAAAAACACTTTAAACCCGAATAGACTCAGTTTTACTTTTTTATTTTTTCGATGCGGTTAACACAGATTGTGTGTGTGTGTTTTTAAAGGTCTCATGTCTCTTCCGGTGTCGGTTTGAGGCTCCGCCCCCACTCGGCCTGTGAACGTAAGTAAATAAATGATTAAACACTTAAACGATACAAACTAACTCCGCGTTGTGGATTTAAGGACCATGAGGCGAAGTAAAATGTAATTGTCAGGATGGCCGAGCGGTCTAAGGCGCTGCGTTCAGGTCGCAGTCTCCCCTGGAGGCGTGGGTTCGAATCCCACTTCTGACAGCACGCTTTTTTTTGGAAATGTTTATTCGCACGGCCGCCGTGTTCATAACTCTCATTCCACTTATTTACCTGGCAAGACCCTGGTGGCGAAGTCGGAAATACTTGATAGTACAAGTATTAAAAGAATAAGGAGCATTTTAGGTTAATAGAGGGATATGCTTTCCAGACTTAATACCCACTGGATGATGTTGAAATTGAGGATGGCCCAGTGGTTGTTCCAGCAATAGCAAAGATTTCATGTCCAACTGTCAACCCCACTGAGGTCCTTAGTCTGGGTCTCATTAACATAAGATCACTATCCTCAAAATCATTGCAAATTAATGATCTAATTATTGATCATTACTTAGATATGATTGGACTATGTGAAACCTGGCTTAAACCTGCAGCTGTCCTCCCCTTAAATGAGGTCTGCCCACCAGCATATACATTTAGTCACGTCCCTCGTGATGTGAAGCAAGGCGGGGGTGTTGCTCTTATTTATAAATCTAGGTTTAGTTTATTAACTGTTGGGGATCACAAATATAACTCGTTTGAGCATCTGATTCTCCGCCCTGCTCAGGATATTACGCATTGCCAAGGTCAGAAGAATAAAAATCAATCATATTATTTTGTCACTGTATATAGGCCTCCTGTCCCATATTCTGAATTCTTAGATGAATTTGGTGCGTTCATCTCTAACTTGTCAACTAGTGTAGATAACATTCTGATCATTGGCGACTTTAACATTCATATAAATAAGCCTACTGATCCCCTCTGCAAATCATTTATGATAATTGTGGATGCATTAGGATTTCGGCAATGCATTTGACACTCGAAGCACATTAGTGGAAATACCCTGGATCTGATTCTCGCACATAGTATTGCTGTCATAAATATTGACATCATGCCTCTTATATCAGTGGTCTCTGATCACTCACTTATTAAGTTTACAGTTTCGCTGCCGTGTTTAGTGGAACAACAACCTTATATATCATTACGGCGATGCATCAACTCCTCAACTAAGACTGAACTCGAAGCTCGACTGCCTGATGTCTTAGCTTCCCATTTGACAAATACCCAGTCAGTAGACAGACTTGTTGATAGTTTAAACTCAGTGCTCAAAACTACACTCGACATGATTGTGCCACCTGTGTTAAAACCGCGCTTCCCCAAATCACAGTCACCTTGGTTCAATGATTACCTGCGTGACCTCAAGCATAAAGCAAGAGGTCTAGAATGGAAATGGCGTTGTTCAAAATTAGAAGTATTCCACCTTGCATTGTGTGATGCTATCTTAGACTATAAGCATGCATTACTGGTTACAATGTGGACCTATTACTCTGATTTGATCAACAAAAACAAGCATAACTCAAAGTTCTTGTTCGACACAGTGGCAACACTTATTCATGGACAACGACCTGTAGTTCACTCTTCTTTTACAGCACAAGATTTCCTGGATTACTTTGGGAAGAAAATAGAAGACATTAGGTTAAACATATCCCGGCATGCCTTAACCCAACCACTACACCCTGCTATTGATGTGAGCGCCACTACTGAGGTTTTACCTAGATTTACAGAATTTGATAGTATGCTGACAAAACTCGTAACGTCAGCAAAAAGCACAACCTGTTTATTTGATCCTATACCAATAAAACTGTTTAAGGACCTGTGGTCCACTCTTGGGTCGACTGTGCTGGAAATTATTAATCTTTCTTTAACTTCTGGATCTGTTCCTAAATGTTTTAAATCTGTAGTGATTAAACCATTACTTAAGAAATCTAATCTTGACCCTAGTGTATTGAAAAACTATCAGCTGATATCAAATCTGTCATTTTGCTCTAAAATTCTGGAAAAAGTGGTGTCACGGCAGCTCGTGGACTAGCTTACTGAGAATAATCTCTTTGAGCCACTGCAGTCTGCTTTTAGAAAATATCATTCCACAGAGACGGCTCTCACCAAAGTGGTGAATGATCTTCTGCTTACAATGGATTCAGACACCACTATGGTTCTGGTGCTGTTAGATCTCAGTGCTGCATTTGATACCGTGGATCATCATATTCTACTTGATAGGCTGGAAAATCATTTTGGGATAACTGGGAGTGCCCTTGCATGGCTGACGTCATACTTGACCAGTCGTTCTCACTGTGTTTTGTACAGTAACACTACCTCTAACCTTAGTGACATGAAATTTGGGGTTCCATAGTGGTCTGTCTTAGGCCTCCTGCTTTTCTCCCTTTATATAGCACCCCTTGGGCACATATTGTGGCGTTTTGGGATTACCTTTCACTGCTGTGCTGATGATACTCAGTTACACATGCCGATAACTGCTGGTAATCTCGTTCACATAAAATCCTTAGAAGATTGCCTTGCAGCAGTGAGAAGTTGGGTGTCTAGAAACTTCCTACTTTTAAACTCTGATAAGACTGAAATGATGGTTCTTGCTCCAGTGAGACATCGGCATCAATTTGACCAGTTAACGCTCAGCCTCGGCTTGTGTGTCATACATCACACTGACAAAGTGAGGAACCTTGGGGTGATTTTTGATCCTACGTTGTCCTTTGATCTACACATTAGAAATATTACTAGGACTGCTTTCTTCCACCTGCGAAATATAGCCAAGATTCGTCCCATCCTGTCTATGGCTGATGCTGAGACCCTGATCCATGCGTTTGTCTCTTCTAGATTGGATTACTGCAATGTTCTATTTTCTGGTTTACCGCAGTCTAGCATTAGGGGTCTCCAATTGGTTCAAAATGCTGCAGCCAGACTTTTGACACGAAGCAGAAAGTTCGACCACATTACACCCATTTTGGCGTCTCTTTACTGGCTTCCTGTCCCAGTGAGATCAGATTTTAAGGTTCTGCTACTAACCTATAAAATTATTCATGGACCTGACCTAATTAAACCTTACGTACCGGCCTGTTGCTTTACGTTCTCAGGGTGCAGGACTACTTTGTGTTCCTAGGGTGAATAAGAAGTCTGTGGGTCACAGAGCTTTCTCTTATCGTGCCCCTGTTCTGTGGAATGATCTCCCTGCATCAATAAAACAGTCAGATTCTGTGGAGACTTTCAAGTCCAGACTTAAGATGCACTTATTTTCCCTTTCATATGTCTAGCATACTGGTACAGTTTTGTTTTACGCTTTTTACTCTTTTATTTCATTAGTAAACGGAGCGGGTCGCAGCCTCAACTTGACCTAAATTCTGGGTCTTTTAGTGAAGTTTAGGGCTAGTGGCCGGCGATCACCTTAGTATTTCTGTTTTTCTTGTTGTTTAATGCTGACAAATTATACTGTATTTCTTGTCTTTCTGATGCCTGATTCTTTTTTCTCTCTGTTTAAGGTGCAGCTCCATCCAGAGATGGGTGTGGTATTTGTGTTGGCATCCCTCCTGTCCTGTGCACCAACAGCATTTTTTTGTATATTTCTCCATGAATTGTTTTGTGAATTGTTCTGTAATTTATGTCTGTATCATGGCCCAAGCAGAGGGTCACCCCTTTGAGTCTGGTCTGCTTGAGGTTTCTTCCTCAGAGGGAGTTTTTCCTTACCACTGTTGCTCTGGGGGTCAGTAAAGTTAGACCTTACATGTGTGAAGCGCTTTGAGGCAACTCTGTTGTGATTTATATAAATCTAAACATATATAAATGAAAATAAATTCACACCAGACGCCACGCGACGCCACAAATTCGCGCCCCTCATCTGGCGATGGACGCTCCACCAGCGCCCGGTGTGTCGCTCTGCTTTTGCTGCAAAAATTCACCCCAATGCGTCATCAAATAGGAGCAGCTTCCATTCTGCTCACCGTCAAGTCAACATGGTGGACCTTGATCATACAGAGCGAGTTGCTGTGCTCTGTTTGTTGTGGAAAGCTGACAAACGTCGCCAGCAGCGCCGTCCCTGGGTTCACAACATCCTCATGAGATGTTCCCAATTCAGGAAGTTTCATTATTTACTGCAGGAGCTGCATCTGGATAACGGCTGCTTTCAGCCGTACTTCCACCTCTCCAGGACCCAGTTTGAGGACTCATGTCCCATTCACATGCACACATGCGAACAATTAAAAAATACAAAAAAAAAAAACTGCAGTTCCTCGCTCTCCCCTCCATTGTGTTATAAACCAGTCACCATTTGTTTTATTATACATCTGTGTAGTTAATAAAATTATCTTACGGATGCGCGCACATGTGAAAAAAAAAACTGGCTGCTGCTGCTCGCTTTCCTCTCCAACTCTGTCATAAATGTGAAATAAAGGACAAATGTTTCTGTGTAGGCTCTCAGTTGTCCAGGTGGTTTCCATAGTAGAGAAGCTTGAATCTTTGACTGGACTGGGTTGCTTGACGTGAGGACGTTTCGCTTCAAATCGCAGAAGCTTCCTCAGCTAAAATTCTTGCTCTGGAAGTCTGACTTCTGTCTGACTCTTGTAGAGAAGAATAAAAAATTATTTTTTTATTCTTCTCTACAAGAGTGGCTGAGGAAGCTTCTGCGATTTGAAGCGAAACGTCCTGGCATCAAACAGCCCAGTTCAGTCGAAGATTCAAGCTTCTCTACTAAAGGACAAAAGGGACATAAGTCCTGCTCACAGGCTGGCTGCCAGAGACAGGACATGTTCACATCAAGAATAAACTCCAGACATCTCCACTTCGTTACATATCCAGTCCCTGATAGGTCATCGCAACATGAAAAGATGAAAAAGTTCAGATTTTTCAACTTGGGGGGAGGGCGCCGCAATATGGCGCCACTCAAAATTGCTTGATTCACATCGCTTCATTCGCATCCATCATGTCACATTGCATGGCTCGAACTTTTGTGGCGCCACAACGCGTCCTTCCATATGGATTACATGGCAACCTGTCGCCACCGTTGCTCACATGTCGTCCTGTGCGAATGCGACATTACACTGGCGGTCCTTCCTGATACGTAACTTTTACCTGCAGAAAAATATGTGTCACTTTGTTTCGGATTTGATGAACATTTGTAAACGTCTGAACACAAACTTTAGATGTTTTTACACACGGGAATCAAACCCACGACTGTGGAGCTGCAGAATGAGGTTGAAGCTGAAAATGACGTCAGTAAGTTAAAAACATTTTTTTAGGTGTTTATGAATAAATCTATGGTCTGTTCATTTTCAATCTGAGTGGATGTTTTACAGCCACAAGACACAACTGGGCGCTCTCCCGCCAGCTGGGCGGAGGCCAAACAGAGAAGTACTTAAAATTCTTAAAACTGCTGAACTAAGCCTAAAATGGGACGTGACACCAAAGATTCTTCTGGTCTGATGGTTCTACAACGGTTCACTGGTGACATCGTTAGCTTTCACTCTCAACTCCTGGAAGCTTTATTATAAACCTCTGCCAGCAGGTGGCACAGCAACATTAAGATAGCACACAATGTCTCCAATGTCTTTGCTTCTAAATGTGTGTATTTTCCTGCCCCCCCCCCCCCCCCCCCCCCCCTGTCCCCATGTCCATCTCCCAGATCGGCCCCGCTCTGTTTCTTAGTGGACTGGACCCCGCCCTGAACCTCAGTGTGGTCACCAGCAGGAACATCACGCTGATCGTCAATGCCAGCGGCGTGGAGGGCGTGTCTTATGCACACTTGGAGGGCATGCAGATATTACACGTCCCTGTCCAAGATGAACCCCATGCTCCCCTGAGCCAATACTTTGAGCTGGTGGCTGAGCGGATTGCCGGAAACCACTCAGGGAACAGTCTGGTGCACTGCTTGGCAGGTACTAGTCGATCCCCCACCCTGGTTATGGCCTACCTGATGAGGTCAGAGTGGCTTTGAACTCATATGAACATCAACACACCAAAAGCATGTCAGCACACGACCAAATGCACTGACAGTAGCAGTAACATTCATGCTAGAATGCCAACGTCAGCATGCTAGCTAATAAGCATACGTAGCCATAACAAATAAGCTAAAATGAAGGGGAAGGTCTATTAGCCCTAGGTCCACTGGTCCTAGTGTCCACTGGCCCTATGATCCACTGGTCCTAGTGTCCACTGGTCCTAAGGTCCACTGGTCCTAGTGTCCACTGGTCCTAGTGTCGACTGGTCCTAGTGTCCACTGGTCCCTAGGTCCACTGGCCCTATTGTCCACTGGTCCTAAGGTCCACTGGACTTAAGCTCTTTATATTATCTGATGATGTATATTACAACCCTTTTAAAGTTCACAAATAAATGTAATACTTTAAAATAGCTAACAAACCAGATCCACTTTTGTTCAGTTTACAAAAATAAAACAAGTTTCTGTTGACATACAGCATTTGTCACCTTTAATTGTGCTGTTGTCTAAAAATCTGTTGCATTGAAATTCAGCATATAATGGTAATCTATATACATAAATGGCTACTTTTGTCTTTCTGTCTGTCCGGAATAGGCTCTAAAACTACAAAAGGTGAACTCCCCAAAGTTACATATTCTGAACCACCATGACATGGGCTACAACCTGGTACTATTTTCAAACAAAAAAATTAATATTAAGACAACAATATTAACAATAATCTGATACATACAGTTGAACCATATGTACCTCAGTGGCAGTTGTACTCCAGCACAAATCTCTCAGCTTTACTAGCTGGCCGCTGGCCCTATGCATATATGCAGGAACTCAGTAGCCTGCCTACTGCTATAAACAGAGCCCAGACTCCTGGGCTATCTGCTGCTGGCTGCTGGCTAGCACACATAGCGTGGGTGTGCATGCCAGCTTGGTTGTATAACCAAGCAAATCCAAATATCCCCCTTGATATGAATGCATCCTTTCTCTGCACATGCTGCATGTTGGTACTACAAACCTGTTTGACTCTCCTTGAAAAGATTTGAACAACTCTATAGACTTTAGTGTTTTCAGACCTGTTTATAGCAAAAACAAATGTGAGTATTCTGTCATTTACTTACTAATCATATACTGAACATTTTGATTGTAAGAATATAAATACACAATTCAATACAAAGTAACTTTCTTCCATGTGCTTTGTTATCCCCATACTCCCCTCTACCAATATTACACCCATGATATTTGACACCATGTGTGAATGAGTAGATATGCCATCCTACTTAAAAATAGTCCTTAAATCTGGTTTAATCATTATGGCAATATGCACCCTCAAATTGAGATTTATCTGTACCTAATGGCCAATACTGCGTTATGTTTATCCATCCATCCATCCATCCATTTTCTTCCGCTTTATCCGGAGTCGGGTCGCAGGGGCAGCAGCTCAAGCAAAGCCGCCCAGACCTCCCGATCCACACACACCTCCTCCAGCTCCTCCGGGGGAACCCCAAGGCATTCCCAAGCCAGCCGAGAGATGTAATCCTTCCAGCATGTCCTGGGTCTTCCCCGGGGCCTCCTCCCAATGGGACGTGCCCGGAACACCTCTCCAGCGAGGCGTCCAGGGGGCATCCGGAAAAGATGCCCGAGTCACCTCAACTGACTCCTTTCGATGTGGAGGAGCAGCGGCTCGACTCCGAGCTCCTCCCGAGTGACCGAGCTCCTCACCCTATCTCTAAGGGAGCACCCAGCCACCCTGCGGAAGAAACTCATCTCGGCCGCTTGTTCCCGCGATCTCGTTCTTTCGGTCATGAGCCAAATCTCATGACCATAGGTGAGGATCGGAACGTAGATCGATCGGTAAATCGAGAGCTTTGCCCCCCTACTCAGCTCTCTCTTCACCACGACGGTCCAATACAGCGACCGCATCACTGCAGACGCTGCACCGATCCGTCTATCGATCTCACGCTCCATCTGTCCCTCACTCGTGAACAAGACCCCGAGATACTTAAACTCCTCCACTTGAGGCAAGGACACTCCACCAACCTGAAGAGGACAAAGCACCTTTTTCCGGTCGAGAACCATGGCCTCGGATTTGGAGGTGCTGATCTTCATCCCGGACGCCTCACACTCGGCTGCAAACCGTCCCAGTGCATGCTGAAGGTCCTGATTTGACGAAGCCAACAGAACCACATCGTCCGCAAACAGCAGAGACGAGATTCTGTGGTTCCCAAACCAGACCCCCTCTACACCCTGGCTGCGCCTAGAAATTCTGTCCATAAAAATAATGAACAGAACCGGTGACAAAGGGCAGCCCAGGCGGCGGCCAACGTGCACTGGAAACAGGTTTGACTTACTACCGGCAATGCAAACCAAGCTCCTGCTGCGGTCGTACAGGGACCGGATAGCCCTTAGCAAAGGACCCCGGACCCCGTACTCCTGGAGCACTCCCCACAGGGTGCGCCGAGGGACACGGTCGAATGCCTTCTCCAGATCCACAAAACACATGTGGACTGGTTGGGCGAACTCCCATGAACCCTCGAGCACCCGATGGAGCGTGTAGAGCTGGTCCAGTGTGCTGCGACCAGGACGAAAACCACACTGCTCCTCCTGAATCCGAGGTTCGACCATCGGTCAAATTCTCCTCTCCAGTACTCTGGAATAGACCTTACCGGGGAGGCTGAGGAGTGTGATCCCCCTATAGTTGGAACACACCCTCCGGTCCCCCTTCTTAAACAGAGGGACCACCACCCCGGTCTGCCAATCCAGAGGCACTGTCCCCGATCGCCACGCGATGTTGCAGAGGCGTGTCAGCCAAGACAGTCCCACAACATCCAGAGACTTAAGGTACTCAGGACGGATTTCATCCACCCCAGGAGCCTTGCCACCGAGGAGCTTTCTAACCACCTCGGTGACTTCTGCCTGGGTAATGGATGAGTCCGCCTCTGGGTCCCCAGTCTCTGCTTCCTCTTCGGAAGATGTGACGATGGGATTGAGGAGATCCTCGAAGTACTCCTTCCACCGCCCAACAACATCCCCAGTCAGGGTCAACAGCTCCCCACCCGCACTGTAAACAGTGCCGGTGGAGAGCTGCTTCCGCCTTCTGAGGCATCGGATGGTTTGCCAGAATCTCTTCGAGGCCAACCGATAGTCCTCCTCCATAGCCTCCCCGAAATCCTCCCAGACCCCAGTTTTTGCCTCTGCGACTGCACGGGCTGCGGCACGCTTGGCCTGCCGGTACCTGTCAGCTGCCTCTGGGGTCCCACCTACCAACAAAGATAAGTAGGACTCCTTCTTCAGCTTGAAGCTTCTTGAGCAACTTCTGAAGCTGAAGCTGAAGAAGGAGCGTTATGTTTATCAACTTCAAAATAAATACAGGGTAAACTCTTCATAATGCTGTCCCCAGGAACAAGGATTTAGACCTGCAGATAAGGTGCCAGCTCAGAGATGTAGATGGGTTCTCCCCATGCCAGGCATTGGTGGCTGAGAGGGGGTGGCTGGGGGGAGGGGTGTCAATCCACATGAATTTTGATAATATGATATAATACTTATCAGAATACAGCCTATTCCTTCTTGGAATGAAGGTTTTCACTCTTAGCAGAGAGCTTTCAACCTCAGGCTGTAAATTAACCTTTAAAAGTTTACTGGGTAAAATATCAAGCTTTGTCTTTTCTTGCAATTTGTCAAAAAATTTGCACATTTTCTAAAAGTAAAGGTGTCGAGTGTACATGACGTGTATCACTTGCCGAGCGTTGATCATAATGTATCAGGCAAACATGTTTTCTGTATAACAATGGCACTCTGCAGATCATTTGAAAAAGTGATGTAGTTCTAACTGCTGATGGGGCAGCACCCTTTCAATCAGCCAGTAAGCGGGCATAGAGCCTGTGTTCTCCAATGGCACGTTGTATATAGGCTGCTCAATATGATGTAAATATCATAAATTAAATGTTGTTATTTATCAACTCTTCACAACCTGCTGTCCTATTATAATAGTGCACTAGCTTTGGGGTTGATCTAATAGTTTTGATATGTTGTTTCATGGCTCAAACTGTTTTTAGTGGTCAAACCTCTTTTTTTACTATTGAAAAGATTGTTTGTTCTCTAAATATACCAATGAATGCATAACTTTAAGAAATATGCAAGGCAACATTTCCACCATTTAAAGATGGAATGCCTCAAAGTGTGCAAAAAGAAACCACTACTTTTGCTGATAATGTGGCTGGTCTGAATATGGCAGAACCTGCGATCTTCCACAGTTAGTTAGTCAGATGCTCCAGAGTTGGTAACCCCAATCAGCTGTATATCCACTTTCCTGACAGAAGGACAAGGAACATTGTCTACCAAGAGGCTCTTCAGAACTATTGGTCAGTAAAAGCTACATTTAAATATATATTCAACATCTCAAATCCCAAATTAACATTTGCTTAAAAGCCATTTTATTTTTGTAGCATTCTTATGAACTAGATTTGCAATGTACCAACAATTATAAATCACATCAAATCAATTTTATTTATATAGCGCCAAATCACAACAAACATTTGCCCCAAGGCGCTTTATATTGTAAGGCAAGGCCATACAATAATTACAGAAAAACGACCCCCTTTGAGCAAGCACTTGGTGACAGTGGGAAGGAAAAACTCCCTTTTAACAGGAAGAAACCTCCAGCAGAACCAGGCTCAGGGAGGGGCAGTCTTCTGCTGGGACTGGTTGGGGCTGAGGGAGAGAACCAGGAAAAAGACATGCTGTGGAGGGGAGCAGAGATCAATCACTAATGATTAAATGCAGAGTGGTGCATACAGAGCAAAAAGAGAAAGAAACACTCAGTGCATCATGGGAACCCCCCAGCAGTCTAAGTCTATAGCAGCATAACTAAGGGATGGTTCAGGGTCACCTGATCCAGCCCTAACTATAAGCTTTAGCAAAAAGGAAAGTTTTAAGCCTAATCTTAAAAGTAGAGAGGGTGTCTGTCTCCCTGATCTGAATTGGGAGCTGGTTCCACAGGAGAGGAGCCTGAAAGCTGAAGGCTCTGCCTCCCATTCTACTCTTACAAACCCTAGGAACTACAAGTAAGCCTGCAGTCTGAGAGCAAAGCGCTCTATTGGGGTGATATGGTACTATGAGGTCCCTAAGATAAGATGGGACCTGATTATTCAAATCCTTATAAGTAAGAAGAAGAATTTTAAATTCTATTCTAGAATTAACAGGAAGCCAATGAAGAGAGGCCAATATGGGTGAGATATGCTCTCTCCTTCCAGTCCCTGTCAGTACTCTAGCTGCAGCATTTTGAATTAACTGAAGGCTTTTCAGGGAACTTTTAGGACAACCTGATAATAATGAATTACAGTAGTCCAGCCTAGAGGAAATAAATGCATGAATTAGTTTTTCAGCATCACTCTGAGACAAGACCTTTCTAATTTTAGAGATATTGCGCAAATGCAAAAAAGCAGTCCTACAGAGGTCATCCATGTCTTTATGTCTGTAAGACAATCCTGCAGTTTAGCTAATTGGTGTGTGTCCTCTGGCTTCATGGATAGATAAAGCTGGGTATCATCTGCGTAACAATGAAAATTTAAGCAATGCTGTCTAATAATACTGCCTAAGGGAAGCATGTATAAAGTGAATAAAATTGGTCCTAGCACAGAACCTTGTGGAACTCCATAATTAACCTTAGTCTGTGAAGAAGATTCCCCATGTACATGAACAAATTGTAATCTATTAGATAAATATGATTCAAACCACCACAGCGCAGTGCCTTTAATACCTATGGCATGCTCTAATCTCTGTAAGTAACTCCCTTCGGCTGCTCCCTTGTTTGCACTTGGGGTCGCCACAGCAAATCCAAGGTGGATCTGCATGTTGAATTGGCACAAGTTTTACGCCGGATGCCCTTCCTGATGCAACTCCACATTACATGGAGAAATGTGGCACGGGTGGGATTTGAACCCAGAACCTTCTGAACTGACACCAAGCGCATTAACCACTTGGCCACCACCCCTGCATGCTCTAATCTCTGTAATAAAATTTTATGGTCAACAGTATCAAAAGCAGCACTGAGGTCTAACAGAACAAGTACAGAGATGAGTCCACTGTCTGAGGCCATAAGAAGATCATTTGTAACCTTCACTAATGCTGTTTCTGTACTATGATGAATTCTAAAACCTGACTGAAACTCTTCAAATAGACCATTCCTCTGCAGATGATCAGTTAGCTGTTTTACAACTACCCTTTCAAGAATTTTTGAAAGAAAAGGAAGGTTGGAGATTGGCCTATAATTAGCTAAGATAGCTGGGTCAAGTGATGGCTTTTTAAGTAATGGTTTAATTACTGCCACCTTAAAAGCCTGTGGTACATAGCCAACTAATAAAGATAGATTGATCATATTTAAGATCGAATCATTAATTAATGGTAGGGCTTCCTTGAGCAGCCTGGTAGGAATGGGGTCTAATAGACATGTTGATGGTTTGGAGGAAGTAACTAATGAAAATAACTCAGACAGAACAATCGGAGAGAAAGAGTCTAACCAAATACCGGCATCACTGAAAGCAGCCAAAGATAACGATACGTCTTTGGGATGGTTATGAGTAATTTTTTCTCTAATAGTTAAAATTTTATTAGCAAAGAAAGTCATGAAGTCATTACTAGTTAAAGTTAAAGGAATACTCGGCTCAATAGAGCTCTGACTCTTTGTCAGCCTGGCTACATTGCTGAAAAGAAACCTGGGGTTGTTCTTATTTTCTTCAATTAGTGATCAATCAATCAATCAATTAATTTTATTTATATAGCGCCAAATCACAACAAACAGTTGCCCCAAGGCGCTTTATATTGTAAGGCAATATAAAGCGCCTTGGGTGATGAGTAGTAAGATGTCCTAGCTTCACGGAGGGCTTTTTTGTAGAGCAACAGACTCTTTTTCCAGGCTAAGTGAAGATCTTCTAAATTAGTGAGACGCCATTTCCTCTCCAACTTACAGGTTATCTGCTTTAAGATGCGAGTTTGTGAGTTATATCACGGAGTCAGGCACTTCTGATTTAAGGCTCTCTTTTTCAGAGGAGCTACAGCATCCAAAGTTGTCCTCAATGAGGATATAAAACTATTGACGAGATAATCTATCTCACTCACAGAGTTTAGGTAGCTACTCTGCCCTGTGTTGGTATATGGCATTGGAGAACATAAAGAAGGAATCATATCCTTAAACCTAGTTATAGCGCTTTCTGAAAGACTTCTACTGTAATGAAACTTAATCCCCACTGCTGGGTAGTCCATCAGAGTAAATGTAAATGTTATTAAGAAATGATCAGACAGAAGGGGGTTTTCAGGGAATACTGTTAAGTCTTCAATTTCCATACCATAAGTCAGAACAAGATCTAAGGTATGATTAAAGTGGTGGGTGGACTCATTTACATTTTGAGCAAAGCCAATCGAGTCTAACAATAGATTAAATGCAGGATGACGATAGATAACAACAAATAAAACTGTTTTTTGGGACATCCAATTTGGATGGACAAGTCTAAGAGTCAAGCTTTCAAATGAATTAAAGCTCTGTCTGGGTTTTTGATTAATTAATAAGCTGGAGTGGAAGATTGCTGCTAATCCTCCGCCGCGGCCCGTGCTACGAGCGTTCTGGCAGTTAGTGTGAGTCGGGGATGTTGACTCATTTAAACTAACATATTCATCCTGCTGTAACCAGGTTTCTGTAAGGCAGAATAAATCAATATGTTGATCAATTAATATATCATTTACTAACAGGGACTTAGAAGAGAGAGACCTAATGTTTAATAAACCACATTTAACTGTTTTAGTCTGTGGTACAGTTGAAGGTGATATATTATTTTTTCTTTTTGAATTTTTATGCTTAAATAGATTTTTGCTGGTTATTGGTGGTCTGGGAGCAGGCACTGTCTCTACGGGGATGGGGTAATGAGGGGATGGCAGGGGGAGAGAAGCTGCAGAGAGGTGTGTAAGACTACAACTCTGCTTCCTGGTCCCAACCCTGGATAGTCACGGTTTGGAGGATTTAAGAAAATTGGCCAGATTTCTAGAAATGAGAGCTGCTCCATCCAAAGTGGGATGGATGCCGTCTCTCCTAACAAGACCAGGTTTTCCCCAGAAGCTTTGCCAATTATCTATGAAGCCCACCTAATTTTTTGGACACCACTCAGACAGCCAGCAATTCAAGGAGAACATGTGGCTAAACATGTCACTCCCGGTCCGATTGGGAAGGGGCCCAGAGAAAACTACAGAGTCCGACATTGTTTTTGCAAAGTTACACACCGATTCAATGTTAATTTTAGTGACCTCCGATTGGCGTAACCGTGTGTCATTACTGCTGACGTGAATTACAATCTTACCAAATTTACGCTTAGCCTTAGCCAGCAGTTTAAAATTTCTTTCAGTGTCGCCTGCTCTGGCCCCCGGAAGACAATTGACTATGGTTGCTGGTGTCGCTAACTTCACATTTCTCAAAACAGAGTCGCCAGTAACCACAGTTTGTTCCTCGGCGGGTATGTCGCCGAGTGTGGAAAAACGGTTAGAGATGTGAACGGGTTGGCGGTGTACACGGGGCTTCTGTTTAGGAATACGCTTCCTCCTCACAGTCACCCAGTCGGCCTGCTTTCCCGGCTGCTCGGGATCCGCTGGAGGGGAACTAACGGCGGCTAAGCTACCTTGGTCCGAACCGACTACAGGGGCCTGGCTAGCTGTAGGATTTTTCAAGGTGCGGAGCCGAGTCTCCAATTCGCCCAGCCTGGCCTCCAAAGCTACGAATAAGCTACACTTATTACAAGTACCATTACTGCTAAAGGAGGCAGAGGAATAACTAAACATTTCACACCCAGAGCAGAAAAGTGCAGGAGAGACAGGAGAAGCTGCCATGCTAAACCGGCTAAGAGCTAGTAGCTGCGCTAAGCTAGCGGATTCCTAAAAACACACAAAGTGAATAATGTGTAAATAATTTAGATGTGATTCAGCAGAGGGAGTGCTTTAGTTAAGGCACATGAAGATTACACTGTGAAACAAATCATTATCTAGTTCAGTGTTTTTCAACCTTTTTTGAGCCGTGGCACCCTTTTTATATTTACAAAATCCTGCGGCACACCACCAACCAAAATAATATTATAATGCTATTACCTCTGGTTTTGCGCAAAACCCAATTATCGCAATAGAAAATCGATACAGAAAACATCGCATTTCGAAAATCCTCAAGCATTTTGCGCTCTGATCTCAAGTAGGGCTGTCACGATTAGGAATTTCTGGAGACGATTAATTGTCAGACAAATAATTGCGATTGACGAATATATTGTCTATTTTTTTTCTTTTTTTCCCCCTTCTTTATATTCTACTATTGTAGTATAATTACACAACTCTGGAAGAACGTTTGGCTTCTGTGAGTGGAGAAACTGTGAATGGTGCAACATTTTTATTTTATCTTCATTTTACATACAGTCCCAACTTTTTCTGATTTGTGGTTGTTTCTGTTGCATTTCTGAAATTGTTTCTCCTCATCAGTCACGTTTTGTGCTTAAACACTACATTAAGCTTAAGATTGGATAAATAAATACCTTTGGAAAATAACAGCTGTTAAAGTTCAGAGTTCTCACCTGCTTTTTGTGATCTGTGCGTCTGAACATTGTTTTTTTTTGTGGCTCTCAGTTCATTCATATATTCTCATTTTTTAAATATGTTTTTAAATATATTTGACCGTTTATTTCATCTCATGATCTCATAAATTCAGCATACGACGCGCACATGGTGTGAACAGGACGGTAACGGCAGAATCACACCTTTAGAGAAAGTTCAGAGAGAAGTAAAGGCAGCTTCACGTTTCCCTTTTGTTAACATTCACTCGGGTTAAAATCCTCTCTCTGCTCCGCGCTCGCTGCGCACTGAATGCCTGCATTCAGGAATCTCCCTCACCCACCCCCTCCCTCGCAGTCTGCAGCCTGTTAACTCCGCGCGCGCGCACACAGGCACAGACACACACACCGACAGCTCCGCATTTTAGACGGCTTTTGAAGAAGATGGCACTGTTTTAATTGGCCGTCAGCCTCCTTGTTATTGTCCCGCCTTAAGACGAGAGCGAGGCTGCAGCACAATGACGTCAGATTCTGAGTCGTTTTATGCTTTGTGGATAAAATAAATAATTCACGGTAATCGCGAATATGAAAAATACCCACGGCACCCCTGACAATCGATCACGGCACCCTAGGGTGCCGCGGCACCCCGGTTGAGAATCACTGATCTAGTTAACTAGATTCTAGTTAACTAGATCAATCTAACTTCGCAGATTAAACAGCTAACAGATACAGCAAAACACCGCTGTGCTCCGGAACAGGAAGTGATACAATACCGCAGTGAGAGCCAACCACCAGTAGAGGCAGTAGAGAATTCAAGCCACAGTTCACAGTCATAAAGGTCATAACATCAATTCTGATTAATGATTATGAGCATACTTGATCTGCAATATAAAGTCTGAAGAATTTCATTGTTGTTTCTTGCATGCAGCAAATTCAATTTTCTCTTTTGGTTTGGGGATTCCACCTATTTTGGGTTTTTAGTTCAAACCTTTGCCTATTCGGACTTCATATATACTTATAAGATATCTATAATTATGACAAAATATAAACTTTGGAATATTTTGTAGATTATATCTTAAACAGGTTAACCTGGGCAACGCTGGGTACCCCAGCTAGTTCACCATAATTAAATGTTTTTTTAATTGTCACACTTTTGTATCATTACTTAACCTACTTAAGCTTTTGCTTCTGTCCACACCCTTTCAGTCACACAGGTTCACTGTTCACTTGTTGAGTCTGTGTGCCAAATAAATAAATTCATTCAAATTCATTAATATTTTGATGTCAACAGACTGAATAAACTGGTCAAGAAGGCAGGGTCTGCTGTTGGCTCCAAGCTTGCCAACCTGGAGGAGGTGCTTGAGGACAGAATGCTGGCTAAAATGCTGGCAGTTAAAGTAGACCTGCATTGAAATAAATGCAGTCAGATCTTTGGACCAAAAAATGACTTATATTTACACATAACGTCCTTCTGAATGTAGTAAAGTAAAATTTTTCATACGCCCGTTTGATTGAGTGGTGTTGCATTGAAAATCTACTGTCTTTCGCCTCCGGTGTTACCGTTGCGGGGTACGGAGGCGGGACCCGCAAAGAATCCAAGTCATTAAAAAGATATAAACCTCTCTCAGCGCCACGGAACTCTGCAGCTCCGATTACCGAGACGTGTGGCACTGCGGAAAGTCTGTCCTTGCAGCACAGGTGTCACCGGCCGCTCCGCATCAAAACAGCGAGCGTAGTCTCTGGAGTTGTGCCAAGTTGGCTGCACCTCCATTCAGTAGACAGGGAGGTGGTGCCGGCTGCACAGCAGACACGGGGGCGATGTGAGTGGCCCACTTCGGCATTTACCGAGCATGCAGACTCAGTAAGCGCAGCAGAGGTAGAGAGCGAGGTGTTGGGGAAGAACGTCGCCCGCTGTGGATGTCGCCGCTGATCTGAGCATGCAGAGCTGTATCTCACATTCATTGCAGCTTACTTTTGGATGCTGAAACCAGGATGTGTATAACAGTAACATTACTAACAGATAAAATCAATTTCAATGCGGGATCAGACTGAAGGCGGGAGCGCTCCGTCTTCTGCCGGACGTCACTGCATTGACCCGGATGTACAAACAGTTTTCGCTGAGGGCCAAATTTTAGCTGCAAATTTGTCATTTTTAAATGAAGATTTCTCTGCTGAATTACAAATTTGGGCTTACAGATTTACTTTACTGCATTCATAAGGGTCTTATAAATACATATCAGCTATTTCTTTCTGAGATCTGACCACATTTATTTCAATGCAGGTCTACTTTAAGGACACTGCCTCCCACCCCCTCCATAAGACACTGGACAGTCTTAAGAGCAGCTTCAGCAACAGACTCGTAGAACCACGCTGCCTCAGGGAAACATATGGGAGATCGTTCCTGCCTGGTGTCATCAGACTCTTTAAAACATCTGCCACTGCTGGACCTGCTGTGGTCTCTGAACTCGACTAAAAACCTCAGATTTATATTTAACTGAAATCCAATATTTATCTGTTGCACGCACCCCACATACCAATACGCAACAATACATAACAATACATAACAATACCACATAATAATACCACGTATCTACGTAACAATACCGTGTAACAATACCGTGTAACAATAAGTAACAAGACCATGTAACAATACATAACAATACCACATAATAATACCACATAACCATACTGCGTAACAATACGTAACAATGCCATGTAACAATACCACGTAACGATATGTAACAATACCATATACCAAAACATAATACCACATAATACCATGTAACCATACGTAACACTAACGCGTAACAATACATAACAATGCCATGTAACAATATGTAGCAATACGTAACAATACGTAGCATTGTTACGTATTGTTACATGGTTACATGTAACCATGGTATGTTGTTACTTATTGTTAAGTATGGTTACATAATACCATGTAACCATACTTAACAATAACGCATAACAATACATAACAATACCATGTAACCATACGTAACAATAACGCATAACAATACATAATACCATGTAACCATACGTAACAATAACGCGTAACAATACATAACAATGCCATGTAACAATATGTAGCAACACCACATAATACCATGTAACCATACTTAACAATAACGCATAACAATACATAACAATGCTATGTAACAATATGTAGCAATACCACATAACAATATGTAACAATACCATGTAACAATACACAACAATACCAAGTAATAATACGTAGCAATACCACGTAACAATACCATGTAACAATACCCCGTAACAATACGTAACAATACCATGTAACAATACACAACAAAACGTAACAGTACCCCATAACAATACGTAACAATACCACGTAACAATACGTAGCAATACCACGTAACAATATCACGTAACAATACACAGCAATACCATGTAACAATACACAACAAAACGTAACAGTACCCCATAACAATACGTAGCAATACCACATAACAGTATCACATAACAATACGTAGCAATACCATGTAACAATACACAACAAAACGTAACAATCCCCCATAACAATACATAACAATACCACGTAACAATACGTAGCAATACCATGTAACAATATCACGCAACAACACGTAGCAAAAGTGTGTTGGAGGTTAAGCGAGTGTCTGACAGGGTGATGAGTGTGAAGTTGGAAATTGAGGGGGTGATGATGAATATCATCAGTGCATATGCCCCACAGGTAGGTTGTGAGATGAAGGAGAAAGAAGATTTCTGGAGTGTGTTAGATGAGGTGGTGGAGAGTGTGCCCAAGCATGAAAGAGTGGTGATAGGAGCAGACTTCAATGGGCATGTTGGTGAATGGAACAGAGGTGATGAGGAAGTAATGGGTAGATATGGTATCAAGGATAGGAATGGGGAAGGACAGATGGTAGTTGATTTTGCAAAAATGATGGAAATGGCTGTGGTGAATACCTACTTTAAGAAAAGGGAGGAGCACAGGGTAACATATAAGAGTGGAGGAAGGTGCACACAGGTGGGCTACATTCTTTATAGGAGATTCAAGCTTGTAGGATGACTTTAGAGGTAAAGAAGAAGAAGAGAGTGAGAGCTCAACAAAGGATCAGATGGTGGAAGCTGAAGGAGGAAGACTGTTGTGTGAAATTTAACGAGCAGGTGAGAGAAGCACTGGTTGGAGGGGAAGCAATTTTGGACAACTGGAAAAGTACTGCAGATGTGGTGAGGGAGACAGCTAGGACAGTACTGGGTATGACATCTGGACAGTGGAAGGAAGACAAGGAGACTTGGTGGTGGAATGAAGAGGGGCAGGAAAGCATAAGGAGAAAGAGGTTGGCAAAAAAGTTTTGGGATAGTCGGAGAGATGAAGTTCGTAGACAGGAGTACAAGGAGATGCAGCGTAACGCGAAAAGAGAAGTGGCAAAAGCAAAGGAAAAGGCATATTGCGAGCTGTACAAGAAGTTGAATAGTAAGGAAGGAGAAAAGGACTTGTACCGATTGGCCAGACAAAGGGACAGAGCTGGAAAGGATGTGCAGCAGGTTAGGGTGGTAAAAGATCAATCAATCAATCAATTTTTTTATATAGCGCCAAATCACAACAAACAGTTGCCCCAAGGCGCTTTATATTGTAAGGCAAGGCCATACAATAATTATGTAAAACCCCAACGGTCAAAACAAAGATGCACATGGTAATGTGCTGACAAGTGAGGAGTGTGTGCTGAGAAGGTGGAGGGAATATTTTGAAGAGGTGATGAATAAAGAAAATGAGTGAGAGAAAAGGCTGGATGATGTGAGAGTAAATCAGGAAGTACAAGAGATTAGTAAGGAAGAAGTGAGGGCTGCTATGAAGAGGATGAAGAGTGGAAAGGCACTTGGCCCAGATGACATTCCAGTGGAGGCATGGAAATGTCTAGGAGAGATGGCAGTAGAGTTTCTAACCAGACTGTTTAATAAAATCTTGGAAAGTGAGAGGATGCCTGAGGACTGGAGACGAAGTGTGCTGGTTCCTATTTTCAAGAACAAGGGTGATGTGCAGCGCTGCAGTAACTACAGAGACATAAAGCTGATCAGCCACAGCATGAAGTTATGGGAAAGAGTAGTAGAAGCTAGGCTTAGAAAACAGGTGAAGATCTGTGAGCAGCAATATGGTTTCATGCCGAGAAAGAGCACTACAGATGCAATGTTTGCTCTGAGAATACTGTTGGAAAAGTACAGAGAAAGACAGAAAGAGTTACATTGTGTGTTTGTGGACTTAGAAAAAGCTTATGATAGGGTGCCAAGAAAAGAGCTGTGGTATTGTATGAGGAAGTCTGGAGTGGCAGAGAAGTACCTTAGGGTAGTGCAGGACATGTACAAGAATAGTGTGACAGCAGTCGGAATGACAGACTCATTCAAGGTGGAGGTGGGATTACACCAAGGATCAGCTCTGAGTCCTTTCTTGTTTGCAGTGGTGACTGACAGGTTGACGGATGAGATCAGACAGGAGTCCCCATGGACTATGATGTTTGCAGATGACATTGTGATCTGTAGTGAGAGTAGAGAGCAAGTTGAGTCTAGTCTGGAGAAGTGGAGATATGCTTTGGAGAGAAGGGGAATGAAAGTCAGTAGAAGCAAGACTGAGTACATGTGTGTGAATGAGAGGGAGCCCAGTGGAATAGTGCAGTTACAAGGAGTAGAAGTGGTGAAAGTAGATGAGTTTAAATATTTGGGGTCAACTGTTCAAAATAATGGAGAGTGTGGTAGAGAGGTGAAGAAGAGAGTGCAGGCAGGGTGGAGTGGGTGGAGAAAGGTGGCAGGAGTGATTTGTGACCGAAGAATATCAGCAAGAGTGAAGGGAAAAGTTTACAAGACAGTAGTGAGACCAGCTATGTTGTATGGTTTAGAGACGGTGGCACTAACAAAAAGACAGGAGGCAGAGCTGGAGGTGGCAGAGCTGAAGATGTTGAGATTCTCTTTGGGAGTGACAAGAATGGACAAGATTAGGAATGAACATATCAGAGGGACAGCTCAGGTGGGACGGTTTGGAGACAAAGTCAGAGAGGTGAGATTGAGATGTTTGGACATGTGCAGAGGAGGGACTCAGGATATATAGGGAGAAGGATGCTGAGGATGGAGCCACCAGGCAGGAGGAGAAGAGGGAGACCAAAGAGGAGGTTCATGGATGTGCTGAGGGAGGACATGCAGGTGGTTGGTGTGACAGAGGAAGATACAGCGGACAGGATGAGATGGAAACGATTGATCTGCTGTGGCGACCCCTAACGGGAACAGCCGAAAGACAAAGAAGAAGAAGAAGTACGGAAGAAAGTTGTATTCACTTTAATTAAAAAAAAAGAGAAAATGCGTTTGTCATTTTTTTTAATGATTGACTGACTGATTGAGTGATTGAACATGTCTTCCTTCAATGCCATCGTTGTCCTGCTCCCACCGGAACGTCTCTGCATCCAGACCTGTGGTCCAGCCTGAGGAAAGATGCCATCAAAGTAACCACTGTTCTCCATCCAGTTGTTGCTTTCGTTGTTCCTGTCATTTTAACAGAAATTATGAAGTGCACAGCAGGTTACTATCACAACTGGTGTAAAGGTGAAGTGAGAATCTCTTCTCTTCATTATCACCCTCCACCTCAACTTCAAAATCCCTAAAGTGTTTTCTGCTGTGGAGAGAAAAATGAGGTGGGCTTCATAGATAATTGGCAAAGCTTCTGGGGAAAACCTGGTCTTGTTAGGAGAGACGGCATCCATCCCACTTTGGATGGAGCAGCTCTCATTTCTAGAAATCTGGCCAATTTTCTTAAATCCTCCAAACTGTGACTATCCAGGGTTGGGACCAGGAAGCAGAGTTGTAGTCTTACACACCTCTCTGCAGCTTCTCTCCCCCTGCCATCCCCTCATTACCCCATCCCCGTAGAGACGGTGCCTGCTCCCAGACCACCAACAACCAGTAAAAATCTATTTAAGCATAAAAATTCAAAAAGAAAAAATAATATAGCACCTTCAACTGCACCACAGACTAAAACAGTTAAATGTGGTCTATTAAACATTAGGTCTCTCTCTTCTAAGTCCCTGTTGGTAAATTATATAATAATTGATCAACGTATTGATTTATTCTGCCTAACAGAAACCTGGTTACAGCAGGATGAATATGTTAGTTTAAATGAGTCAACACCCCCGAGTCACACTAACTGTCAGAATGCTCGTAGCACGGGCCGGGGCAGAGGATTAGCAGCAATCTTCCATTCCATCTTATTAATTAACCAAAAACCCAGACAGAGCTTTAATTCATTTGAAAGCTTGTCTCTTAGTCTTGTCCATCCAAATTGGAAGTCCCAAAAACCAGTTTTATTTGTTATTATCTATCGTCCACCTGGTCGTTACTGTGAGTTTCTCTGTGAATTTTCAGACCTTTTGTCTGACTTAGTGCTTAGCTCAGATAAGATAATTATAGTGTATTGTATGGCTTTGCCTTACAATATAAAGCGCCTTGGGGCAACTGTTTGTTGTGATTTGGCGCTATATAAATAAAATTGATTTTTTTTTTTTTTTGATAGTGGGTGATTTTAACATCCACATAGATGCTGAGAATGACAGCCTCAACACTGCATTTAATCTATTATTAGACTCAGCTGGCTTCACTCAAAATGTAAATGAGCCCACCCATCATTTTAACCGCACTTTAGATCTTGTTCTGACATATGGCATAGAAATTGAAGACTTAACAGTATTCCCTGAAAACCCCCTGTTGTCTGATCATTTCTTAGTAACATTTACATTTACTTTAATGGACTACCCAGCAGTGGGGAATAAATTTCATTACAGTAGAAGTCTTTCTGAAAGCGCTGTAACTAGGTTTAAGGATATGATTCCTTCTTTGTTATGTTCTTCAATGCCATATACCAACACAGTGCAGAGTAGCTACCTCAACTCTGTGAGTGAGATAGAGTATCTCGTCAATAGCTTTACATCCTCATTGAGCACAACTTTGGATGCTGTAGCTCTTCTGAAAACGAGAGCCTTAAATTAGAAATGCCTGACTCCGTGGTATAACCCACAAACTCGCAGCTTAAAGCAGATAACCTGTAAGCTGGAGAGGAAATGGCGTCTCACTAATTTAGAAGATCTTCATTTAGCCTGGAAAAAGAGTCTGTTGCTCTATAAAAAAGCCCTCCGTAAAGCTAGGACATCTTACTATTCATCACTAATTGAAGAAAATAAGAACCCCAGGTTTCTTTTCAGCACTGTAGCCAGGCTGACAAAGAGTCAGAGCTCTATTGAGCCAAGTATTCCTTTAACATTAACTAGTAATGACTTAATGACTTTCTTTGCTAATAAAATTTTAACTATTAGAGAAAAAATTACTCATAACCATCCCAAAGACATATCGTTCTCTTTGGCTGCCTTCAGTAATGCTGGTATTTGGTTAGACTCTTTCTCTCCGATTGTTCTGTTATTTTCATTAGTTACTTCCTCCAAACCATCAACATGTCTATTAGACCCCATTCCTACCACGCTGCTCAAGGAAGCCCTACCATTAATTAATGCTTCAATCTTAAATATGATCAATCTGTCTTTATTAGTTGGCTATGTACCACAGGCTTTTAAGGTGGCAGTAATTAAACCATTACTTAAAAAGCCATCACTTGACCCAGCTATCTTAGCTAATTATAGGCCAATCTCCAACCTTCCTTTTCTCTCAAAAATTCTTGAAAGGGTAGTTGTAAAACAGCTAACTGATCATCTGTAGAGGAATGGTCTATTTGAAGAGTTTCAGTCAGGTTTCAGAATTCATCATAGTACAGAAACAGCATTAGTGAAGGTTACAAATGATCTTCTTATGGCCTCAGACAGTGGACTCATCTCTGTGCTTGTTCTGTTAGACCTCAGTGCTGCTTTTGATACTGTTGACCATAAAATTTTATTAAAGAGATTAGAGCATGCCAAAGGCACTGCGCTGCGGTGGTTTGAATCATATTTATCTAATAGATTACAATTTGTTCATGTAACTGGGGAGTCTTCTTCACAGACTAAGGTTAACTATGGAGTTCCACAAGGTTCTGTGCTAGGACCAATTTTATTCACTTTATACATGCTTCCCTTCGGCAGTGTTATTAGAAAGCATTGCTTAAATTTTCATTGTTACGCAGATGATACCCAGCTTTATCTATCCATGAAGCCAGAGGACACACACCAATTAGTTAAACTGCAGGATTGTCTTACAGACATAAAGACATGGATGACCTCTAATTTCCTGTTTTTAAATTCAGATAAAACTGAAGTTATTGTACTTGGCCCCACAAATCTTAGAAACATGGTGTCTAACCAGATCCTTACTCTGGATGGCATTATCCTGACCTCTAGTAATACTGTGAGAAATCTTGGAGTCATTTTTTATCAGGATATGTCATTCAAAGTGCATATTAAACAAATATGTAGGACTGCTTTTTTGCATTTACGCAATATCTCTAAAATGAGAAAGGTCTTGTCTCAGAGTGATGCTGAAAAACTAATTCATGCATTTATTTCCTCTAGGCTGGACTATTGTAATTCATTATTATCAGGTTGTCCTAAAAGTTCCCTAAAAAGCCTTCAGTTAATTCAAAATGCTGCAGCTAGAGTACTGACGGGGACTAGAAGGAGAGAGCATATCTCACCCATATTGGCCTCTCTTCATTGGCTTCCTGTTAATTCTAGAATAGAATTTAAAATTCTTCTTCTTACTTATAAGGTTTTGAATAATCAGGTCCCATCTTATCTTAGGGACCTCATAGTACCATATCACCCCAATAGAGCGCTTCGCTCTCAGACTGCAGGCTTACTTGTAGTTCCTAGGGTTTGTAAGAGTAGAATGGGAGGCAGAGCCTTCAGCTTTCAGGCTCCTCTCCTGTGGAACCAGCTCCCAATTCGGATCAGGGAGACTCTACTTTTAAGATTAGGCTTAAAACTTTCCTTTTTGCTAAAGCTTATAGTTAGGGCTGGATCAGGTGACCCTGAACCATCCCTTAGTTATGCTGCTATAGACTTAGACTGCTGGGGGGTTCCCATGATGCACTGTTTCTCTTTTTGCTCTGTATGCACCACTCTGCATTTAATCATTAGTGATTGATCTCTGCTCCCCTCCACAGCATGTCTTTTTCCTGATTCTCTCCCTCAGCCCCAACCAGTCCCAGCAGAAGACTGCCCCTCCCTGAGCCTGGTTCTCCTGGAGGTTTCTTCCTGTTATAAGGGAGTTTTTCCTTCCCACTGTCGCCAAGTGCTTGCTCACAGGGGGTCGTTTTGACCGTTGGGGTTTTTCTGTAATTATTGTATGGCTTTTGCCTTACAGTATAAAGCACCTTGGGGCAACTGTTTGTTGTGATTTGGTGCTATATAAATAAAATTGATTTGATTTGATTTTGATTTGCTGTCACACAGAGTGAGCTGAGGTTCACATCAACAGATTTCTCCTCTGGGGTCAGATGTGTAGAATTTATGAAGCCTTTCAGCAACCAGTCGAGTGGATCTGCAGGGTCACCAATGATTTGTAGTCGAACGTCTTCTCCCTCAGTGTTTTTCACACCCTAAAACAGAAAATTATGTTTTTTAAAATTTTTATGTTTAATGAGTAATTATATCCTGTGCAGTGGATATGACTTTTTTTCTCTTAAGTTTGAAAGGTACCTTTGGCAGTTGATGAGCTCTGAAAAAGGTCTGAATGGCACAAAACATTGGAATCCTGGGCTTTTCCAGGCATTTTTGCAACTAATGCTCCAAAATCTAAAAGCAAACAACTTGTTTTAGTTGAGTAAAGTAAGTAGGAAATGTAAAAAGACCTCACACAAGGTTGACCTGTTAATCTGATCCACCAATCAGATAGAATTCAATCAGATCAGAAATAAAGTGTCCATGTAAACGTGGTGAGTGAGAACGACTGGTCAGGTATGTATCATCAGGGCCAGCAGCTTTTCTAGGGTTTACTGCTCTTAAGCCCAGGTTACACATAGACGGTTTTGTCGGCAAGTCGTACGCAGACTGAAGTTCGCGGTAGTTCTGGCTGTTTTCGCGGTGGAAAGAGGCGGAGTGCGCGCACGTAAAAAAAAAAGAAAGAAATAAAGAAACTCCGCTCCCTGCTGCTGCTGTTTGCTGCGGGGCTCCTCCTCGCTCTCTCCCCCAAAAAACTCTGTCATAATTGTGTTTAGAAGCCAGTCACCATTTGCTTTATTATACAGCTGTGTAGCTAATAAGCAAAATAACCTCCAGGACGATTCACGCGCGCACGCACGTAAAATAAAAATAAAAAGAAACCCCGCTCCACGCTGCTGTGGTGCTGCTGTTCGCTCCAAAAACTCTGTCATGATTGTAAAATAAAGGACAAAAGAGACATAAGTCCTGCTCACAGGCTGCTACCAGATACAGGACATGTTCACATCTTCAAACTCCAGACATCTCCACGTCACTACATATTCAGTCCTTGATTGGTCATCGCGGCGCGACGAGAACTGCAGCACTACAGGAAGCAGCAGGATGAAACGGCGATTAAAAAGTATCAAACGCCGTTGTTCGCGTTGTCGCTGTCGTCACAGGAGGTCTCCGGGAGTGCTCCCGGAATTATTCGACATGTTGAATAATTTTTTTTGACGATTCCCGGTAAAGCTGGAACTAAGCCACGCCCCCTAGTGCCGGCGTTAACAACGACGTGTGATCCTTAAGACGGCCAAAAACTCTTCCAGGACGCTTCCGGGAGCTCTTACCGTCTGTGTGTAAACGGGGCTTTAGGTTTTTTTAGGTGCTGGAACCAGGGGGAGGCGTTTAGCTGCTCTGCCAGTGTGCTGCTGATGCTGGAGGATGTTGAAGGGGGTGGCCTTTGTAGTTGGTCCAGGCCTGGATGCCCCTCCACATCTGACATGGGTTACTGTACATCAGGTCTCCCTCTATTTCCTATTTGTAGGAATCCTTAGTGTGTTTGATGCCCCTCCTCAGGTCAGCTCTGGCGGTGCTGTAGAGAGCTCTGTTTCCTGTCCTGAAGGCTGAGTTATGAGCTCTGATCAGGGTCTGGACTTCCTTTGTCATCCAGGACTTCCTGTTTGAAAGACCCGGATGTGTCTGTACTTGATGATTTCTACACTGCACCTGATGTCGAAGACAGACTGTGTGTGTGTTCAGGTCCCAAGCTCCACTCTATGCAGCCAAAGCAGTCCTGCAGCTGGGCGAGGGCGTTTCCAGGCCAGGCTTTGAGGGTCTGGGCGGCTGGTTTTTGCCTCCTGAGGCTGGGAAGAGGAGCAGAGAGGTTGACATGCTGGTGGAATTTGGGGGAGAACAGTCTTGAGGCACGCTTTAATGACGTGCACGCCTGCCGGTGTTATGACACTGTAATCTGAAGCAGGCCGAGTGCTGCCGTGCCTTTTATGTTTTCATGTGTTTGATATCAGTGGTGGGCACAGATAACCAAAAAATTAGCTTTGATAACAGATAATCAGCTAACTGAAAAGTTAGCTTTTATAAAGCTAAACCAATAAACCACCCAAAAATTTATCAGAAGCTACAGCTAACCTATACACTTGCAGCTAGTAACAAGCTGATTTTGAGTTTTAACACCACAATCGCTTCTGGTAACATCAAAGGCGACCATCAAGATGGCGCTGCTGACGCGTTGTTACTTCAGCTCTGCCCCCTCTTTTCCTACTTTCACTATTTTTAATAGTGCTTATTTGTCTTTATTTGCAGCCCACTTTTGTTACTCTTGTGATTATCTTCATGCTGCTTTCTGCACTATTTGAGGCAGCACGGGGAAATCCCTTTGTCTCCAGCTCTGGACGTCCCATTGTTTATAGCCGGGATCAGCTGCTTGGACTAAGAGACTCCCCAGCTAACACAGAACGTCCTTGCAACGTTGCTGGCAGGTTACATTTTTGTTGCACAATTAGGAACGTTCTGTCCACCTTGTACGTTGTACTTACGTTGAGGGGACGTTCTATTAACTACTATATATAATTCACCAGCCTTATCAATCTATATATTGATTGATAAGGCTGGTGAATTGGTATTGTTGTAAATTTAAATAAAGTGATTCCTGTATTTTCTTTCTTAACACTTATATTTTATAACTTACTTAATTTTCCGAAAGTTTTCATTCTCAGGGATACTTTAGTAGGCCTACTGTCCCAATGATAGTCTAGTCCGGATTGACCGGTCGATCGCATGGGGGGAACTCCCGCGGTTCATTCTATCTGCGCATGCACAGGGTCAAGAGGTCGTGAGGAGCTACAGTGGAGAGCGACGCGAGCGTATAATGGCGGAGGAAAAAGATCCCAAACTTATCATTTTCATCCAGAGTGGGAGGAAGATTATTTTTTCGTTTATTCAAATGGAAAATCCATCTGCCTTATCTGCAATGCAAACGTGGCATTACCGAAGAAAGGGAATTTGGAGCGGCATTTTAAGACGATCCACAAGAGCTACGATGCTAGCTTCTCAGCTAAAAGCCAGCTTGCAGCACAACAGGCCGTTTTCCCCCGGACAAATACCACCAGTAAGGCTGCAACCACAGCTTCTTATCGTGCCAGCCGTGTTCTGGCAAAAAGAAAGAAATCATTCAAGGATGGTGAAATTGTGAAAGAAGCTTTCATGGAAGCTGCAGATGTGATCTTTGCCGATTTTAAAAATCAGAAGGAGATCGTGTCTGCAGGATGTGCAGCTCTCAAGAAAGTCTGTTGCACGACGATGCGAGTTAATGGCGGAGGATATTGATCGGTAACTGAGGAATGATATTGAGGTATGAGAGTGTTTTTCTCTGCAATTTGATGAATCCACTGATACTGTGGACGTGGCTCAGCTATGTGTTTTTATTAGAATGTTTTTTGACAACATGAATGTAAAAGAAGAACTGCTGAGCATTTTACCTTTGAAAGGCCACACGAGAGGCACAGATATGTTTCAGGTTTTTATGGAATTTGTTAATAAGAGCCAGCTGCCCCTCTACAAACTCATTTCTACAACCCCTGGCAAAAATTACGGAATCACCGGCCTCGGAGGATGTTCATGCAGTTGTTTAATTTTGTAGAAAAAAAGCAGATCAGACATGACACAAAACTAAAGTCATTTCAAATGGCAACTTTCTGGCTTTAAGAAACACTATAAGAAATCAAGAAAAAAAGATTGTGGCAGTCAGTAACGGTTACTTTTTTAGACCAAGCAGAGGGAAAAAAATATGGACTCACTCAATTCTGAGGAAAAAATTATGGAATCACCCCGTAAATTTTCATCCCCAAAACTAACACCTGCATCAAATCACATCTGCTTGTTAGTCTGCATCTAAAAAGGAGTGATCACACCTTGGAGAGCTGTTACACCAAGTGGACTGACATGAATCATGGCTCCAACACGAAAGATGTCACTTGAAACAAAGGAGAGGATTATCAAACTCTTAAAAGAGGGTAAATCATCACGCAATGTTGCAAAAGATGTTGGTTGTTCACAGTCAGCTGTGTCTAAACTCTGGACCAAATACAAACAACATGGGAAGGTTGTTAAAGGCAAACATACTGGTAGACCAAGGAAGACATCAAAGCGTCAAGACAGAAAACTTAAAGCAATATGTCTCAAAAATCGAAAATGCACAACAAAACAAATGAGGAACGAATGGGAGGAAACTGGAGTCAACGTCTGTGACCGAACTGTAAGAATCCGCCTAAAGGAAATGGGATTTACATACAGAAAAGCTAAACGAAAGCCATCATTAACACCTAAACAGAAAAAAACAAGGTTACAATGGGCTAAAGAAAAGCAATTGTGGACTGTGGATGACTGGATGAAGTCATATTCAGTGATGAATCTCGAATCTGCATTGGGCAAGGTGATGATGCTGGAACTTTTGGTTGGTGCCGTTCCAATGAGATTTATAAAGATGACTGCCTGAAGAGAACATGTTAATTTCCACAGTCATTGATGATATGGGGCTGCATGTCAGGTAAAGGCACTGGGGAGATGGCTGTCATTACATCATCAATAAATGCACAAGTTTACGTTGATATTTTGGACACTTTTCTTATCCCATCAATTGAAAGGATGTTTGGGGATGATGAAATCATTTCTCAAGATGATAATGCATCTTGCCATAGAGCAAAAACTGTGAAAACATTCCTTGCAAAAAGACACATAGGGTCAATGTCATGGCCTGCAAATAGTCCGGATCTTAATCCAATTGAAAATCTTTGGTGGAAGTTGAAGAAAATGGTCCATGACAAGGCTCCAACCTGCAAAGTTGATCTGGCAACAGCAATCAGAGAAAGTTGGAGCCAGATTGATGAAGAGTACTGTTTGTCACTCATTAAGTCCATGCCTCAGAGACTGCAAGCTGTTATAAAAGCCAGAGGTGGTGCTACAAAATACTAGTGATGTGTTGGAGCGTTTTTGTTTTTCATGATTCCATAATTTATTCCTCAGAATTGAGTGATTCCATATTTTTTTCCCTCTGCTTGGTCTAAAAAAGTAACTGTTACTGACTGCCACAATTATTTTTCCTGATTTCTTATAGTGTTTGAAATGACTTTAGTTTTGTGTCATGTCTGTGATCTGCTTTTTTTCTACAAAATTAAACAACTGAATGAACATTCTCCGAGGCTGGCGATTCCATAATTTTTGCCAGGGTTTGTAGAACTACACATCTGCTACAAAACAGGTAGGTGCTCAACTGATTTTAAGTTTTATAAATATTTGTAGCTGTTCAGCTTTGTTTACCACTTTAACGGTCTAAAAATTATCAGACAAAAATTTATTGGAAGATAATTAGTCCGATAATGGTTTTCAAAGTTATTTGAAAAGATAATCCGATAATGAAAACATTATCTTCGAAAATGATTGGTTATCGGATTATCAGAACTGTGCCCACCACTGCCACTTTGATATTTAATGTTCATCATCCCACAATTTACAGATATTCTCCTGATTTAAGCAGAATTTGACTGACAACTTGTGACATATGTAATAGAAACCCCACCCCTGCAATACTATTTAGCTTGATTTAATGCCCCCCCCCCCCCCCCCCCTTTTATTCATAGTCCAGGATTACAACTGTGTTACAAAAAACTAATATGCAAAGTGAAAAGTGCTACATCACACACCACCTTAATGGATAAAAACTAATCAAAATTGTGTTTGTTTGAGAGGTTGTTGATGGTCAACAACAGTGGTGTCCAAAGTCATTCCAGAAAGGGCCAAGAGGGGGCAGGTTTCCTTTGCATCCACTGACTCCAGCAGGTGATTTCACTGATTAACATCACTTTGAGCAGATGGAATGAGTTCATCAGTGAGATGACCCCCCCCAAGCGAAGCAAAACTGCACATTTCAGAGTGGCCTTTTATTGTGGCCAGCCTAAGGCACACCTGTGCAATAATCATGCTGTCTAATCAGCATCTTGATATGCCACACATGAGCAGTGGTGCCACAGTTACTTTGAAAAAGAAATCCAGTTACTGATTACTCCTTGAAAAACCTAAGCAGGCCTTACACTGTGCGAGTTTTGGCCCCTTTTCAGCCGATTTTTCACTCGTGTGAGAATTTTTTGGAATGCGCCAAGTTTCAGGTTAATGGCGCATCCTACATCATGTAGTATACATGGAGTAATGAGCTGCGTTTAACACGACCACCTCCCAATCGGCAAACATATTGTCGGATGAAAATCAAACCTTAAAAAACAATTAGCGGGTTTTTTTTTTAAAAAATGTCATGTTGTCCTCTGAAAGAGAGTTTAGGAGCATTTGGGTGGAAAAAAGTGTTAGTTGCCATCACGGTACAGATCAGCTGTTTTTAGCGAGGAGACACAGAGTGGCTCAGCTCGGAGTTTTGGGGGGGGGGGAGTGTTAAAATGTCTTTGTCAAGCTCAGTACTGGTGTGCTGTCAGTGCGCTTTCAGAGTTGACGACTGTTTGTTCCAACTCAGGAGCTGCAGCACAAAATCGTGGATGAAAAGCTGCAGCTCGCTGAAAGTGGGCGGTTCAATTGAGCCCGACCCCCTGCCCACGGGCCGGTTCAACGATGCCACTGAGCCACAATGCAAAAATAATAGTAATGCATATTGACTTGGAGAAGTAACTTTAATATGATTACTGATTTGGAAAGATTAACGCGTTACTTGTTACTGAAAAAAGCGGTCAGATTAGAGTAACGGGTTACTAGCGTCACTACCTGTGGATTATCTCTCAAAGGAGAAGTGCTCACTAACACAGATTTTAAAAAGAGCAAAAATAAGTGTTACATTTATATTTTTGTTCATTGTGTGCATATATATATATACACATACACACACACACACCATGAGTTTTGACAAAATTAGACCCACTTTAAGCCTTATTTTAGCATGTTTTGGCCTCAACAACTGAACAAAAACGAGATCCACACTGTCCACTTACATGTGATCTGCAGACTGCCAGCAGGATGAAAACAATCTGAAAATCATGTTATTTTTATGTTATTTTAAAATTTTATTTTATATGTGTTTTTTGTAAATTTGTGTTTTTAATGTTAAGCACTTTGGACACCAGTCAGTGCTGTAAAGCGCTTTATAAATAAATCCTGATTGATTGAAAATGTAGACACCAACTTTCAAGTTGTTCATCACCACAAGAACATGTGATTGTACATGTTTTTCTGGTTTTCTGGAATTTCAGCCAGCTTGGCTGTGCACACTCAATTCAGTGGAATCAGACAAAACCAATCTTTGTATCAAAGCCAACATGGTTCAAACGGCATTACTTTATTTTGAAATATTACAAACACAGGTGAGCCCCCACAAACCTGTACACACATAAATCGCAATTCAGCTTTACTCACAGTCACGTTGTGGATCCTGAAAATTAATGCTACTGTATAAAACTTTTGATTTGACTGTTTTTGAGAGGGATCGTCAGTGCTGACTGATGATTAGAAGTTTTTGGATACGACTCTTACTGCCGCTTCAGATTGGGCTGTAATTTATACATGCGCCTGCCCCCCACTACAGATGAAGAAATCACCATCCAGGAAGGAATCACACTTCAAATGGCTGAAACTATTCTAATGTGGCAAGATAAGCTGATTTTAAGTTGTTTTGGTCAACCTCATTAACTTGTGGTCCAATTTTGTGGACCCCAACTTACACAATTTAACAGGACTCACCTGTAAGAAGTCAGTAAGAATAATAGTTTTTCAGAAGTAGTAGGATCTGGGTCATATTATGTGGGTCCTCCACTGCAGGACAGACACGAAGAGAGAGAGAGAGGGTTTACTGGCTGCTCTGATAGAGACAGACGCACGCTGCTCAGCTTCTAAGAGACTTATTGTATATTTAAAGTGAAGCAGTGCATTTTTTTTAAAACAGTACTGTGCACTGCTCGCTCCAACTCACAGACGGACGCGAGAGGAAATGTGCACTTTTTCCCCAGTAAATTAAGTTTCACAGAGAAACCAACACCTTCATCAGCCTGATTCTTATTGATTTTGATCGGTGCTTCATGAGGGCGCACAGCGGGGAAAGCTGCACTCCACAGCGGGGGGATGCTACTGAAGCGGACCACCGGGCCGGGCTCACCACGTGCACGCCAAGTTGCTTTAGCCACCACTCAAACTGTGTTTTTACTACGAATGCAAACGTTACAACTTTAAAGTCATTATGACACATCACACTTATGAAAACCGATGCAGTGAATCCACAGGTCAGAGGTCACAGGCGTGTCGAATCGTTCGGACAGAGCTGTGCCTTGCCACACCGCTACCACACAACCAAAACATTTTCTTAGATTTGAATCGATCTCAGGAAAGGCCCAGGTCTTCTGAGGAAAAAATAAAGAAATAATTTCTGGAATTCCAGAATAAACTGCAAAGTTCTCACGTCCCGTCGACATCAACCAACCAGTCTGAAGAATTGAAAAAAGAAAATAGGTTTATTGTCACAGGACAAGGGAGGTTACACTGACAGGTTACATCTGACTTGAAGTGTGTTCCTGAATGTGAAGACGTGCTCAGCTTCATCATGTCTCCATTCCTGCTGTCTTCTGTCCCCATCAGACAATCAGCAGTCCACAGAATAAGAACAAGTCACCAGACAGACCAGCTGGACCCGGACACACCCAGGCTGAAGCTCAGAGGTCACAGAACCTGCAGGGACCCTGGATGTGGTTCCACTTCAGTACTGGAAGCTTCTCTTGGTCTGGATGTCATCAAGGATCTGCTGCAGTTCCTCATCTTCAAACCGACCCTCCAAACTGAAAAACAGACACAAAGACTGCTGCTCAAAACCACCCCTGGGGGAGTCACGCAGGCACAACGAACAAGATGGCAGCCACCTGCCATCCTGGAGGGAGAGAAGAGGAGCAGTGTCCTACGGACCTGATAGGGTTTTTTTTTTTTTTTTATAGGTTTGCCTTTTTTCCTAGGCTGCAGATCTTTTAGTTGTTCAAACTGTTTGGACGGTTTATATAATGGAGATGTTCCTTTTTCCATTTGTTTTGTTTTATTTTGGCTGGGTGCACTCACACATTAGGTTTTTCTTCAGGGGACAAGAATGTTCATTTCTGTTTTTAAAGGCATGGTTACAGGTTTAAGTTATATTGCAATTCATAATTTGTAATGACTGGTAAATCTATAAAATGTATGTCTTGGAATATTAATGGATGTGGAAATCCAATCAGAAGGCATATAAATATTGGCATATTTAAAGACAAATCAAGCAGATATAGTATTTCTTCAAGAGACTCAGCTAAGTGAGGGGGCGGAGTCAAGGTTTAAAGTGGGCTGGATAGGTCATTTTTTTTTATAGTTCATATTCAAGTGCTCACAGTGGAGTAACCATCCTCAGTAAAAGAAATACTCACTTTTCATTGATAAAAGAAGTCAAAGATACAGAAGGGAGAGTGGTACGAGTCCAGGCGATGGTAGAGGGGGTAAAGTTAACACTTTGTAACATTTATGTGCCAAATAAAGACAACCCTCACTTCTGTCATGACATAAATAGAGTTTTGGGAGATATGGATGGACAAATACTATTAGCAGGTGATATGAATGAAGTGATGGATCCTGTTCTGGATAAGAGTTCATCTAAAGGTTCACTGAGCTCTAAGTTCATATGTTAGAGGAGGATATGGGCCTAATTGATGTATGGCGGCTGATTAATCCTTCTAAAAGAGAATACACATTCTATTGTCATTGTCATGAGTCTTATTCTAGGATCGATCTGTTTCTAATTTACTTCATGCAAGAAGCTGTGACATAACATTGCACTTACTGACCACGCAGCTGTTGAACTCTGCATTAAATTAGGACTGAGGAACGTAAGAGGTTCAAGGTGGAGAATAAATGTCTCATTATTACAAGATAAAGCTTTAAGGAGCTGCTGGGTGACGACCTTAAGCACTTTTTGGAAATAAAGTTTGGGGGTACGAAGTATATTCAAAGTGTCTGGGAGGCCTCTAAGGCTTATGTGAGGGGTAAATTGATAGCATATGCTACAAAAAAGAAAAAGGAAAGTGTTCTTAGGATTCAAGAACTGGAATTAAATTGAAAGAAAATAATTTGTCTGTGCAGTATAATGACTCACTTTACAGAGACATTTGTGGGCTTAAATTTCAGCTAAATGAACTTTATAATAAGAAAGTGGAATATTCCTTGTTCAGGTCGAAAACTACATTTTATGAGGGAGGGGAAAAAACTGGGAAAGTATTGGCAAGACAAGTTAAAAAAAGAGGACTGTTCAAATACTATTCCTTCCATTAAATAAGGTAACTCTTTGGTGACCTCAGCAAAAGACATAAATGGTGTGTTCAGGCAATATTATGAAACACTATATACGTCGACAGCGTCTGAGGAGGAGAACCAGAGAGAGTGTGAACACTTCTCCAAACTCAATCTACCTAGGTTACTTCAGGAACATGTGGAGTATTATAAAGAGTATATAGATATTCTTGCCCCTATTTTGCAGAAAGTGTATCAAGAGGCTTTTGAGAGAGGCCAAATTCAATGAACCACTGATCTCTGATTCCAAAAAAAGATAGGGATAGTACAGACCCATCAGATTATAGGCCGACCAGCTTGTTGAACTCGGATTGTAAGATACTCACTAAGGTGCTGGGCTTACAACAAGTCCTTCCTGGCATTATACATCCGAATCAGACGGATTTATGAAAAAACTGTTCTTCATCTGATACATTAGGAAACTGTTGCACCTGATGTGGTTGAGTCAGTCAAAAGATGAGCCTGTAGCTGCCCTCTCCTTAGACGCAGAGAAGGCCTTTGATAAAGTTGAATGGGGCTTTCTTTTCTCAGCTTTGTCAAACTTTGGCTTTGGACCACAATTTATTAATTGGGTTAAAATACTATATAAAGATCCAAAGGCTGCAGTTATAACCAATGGGATTACTTCACCTTTTTTTGGTCTATCACGTGGGACCCAACAAGGGTGTTCTCTCAGCCCTTTGTTGTTTATTGTTTTTATAGAAACTTTAGCAGTGAGCATTAGAACAAACAAAGATCTCAAAGGGATATTCAGGGGTCAATGAGAACACAAACTGCTTCTTTATGCAGATGATATTTTAGCACTTATTAATCTGATTTCATCTTTACCACATTTAATGGACACCATAGAGTCATATTCAAAAGTTTTGGGTTACACAATTAACTGGACTAAATCTGAGGCCGTGCCATTGTCGGGTCTTTGTTATTCACATATGGTGGAAAAATTCAAATTTAAGTGGAAACCTAAAGGCATGAAATATTTGGGGATTTTACATTATGTCAAGATTTGGAGGAATTACCCTTACTAAATTTCAACCCAGTGTTATCAAAAATTAAAACAAATTTTGAAAAGTGTGCTTCTAGAGAGAAAGGCGAGCTGGGACTTCCAGATTCAAAACTTTACTGCTTGTCATTTGAAATTGCTAAATTAGCTAAATACTGGGAGGAGGTTGAGAATAAACAAGATTGATTAAACATTGAAACAGATATCTGTTCACCATTTGATCCAAAACACAAATTGTCTCAAAGATTGATACAACTAACCCGGTTCTTATTCACTCCTGTGAGGTTTGGTCACAAGCTCATAAATGTTAAAGCTTCACATCATATTCAGAAGTCTGCGTCTCTCTGGAACAAACCTGCTGTATGCATTACTGGAGATCTGTATAAAGATGGACAATTTATTTAACTTGTACATTTAAATTGGAAGGCAGAGGAAACGTCTGGAAATATTTACAGATGAGACACTGTGTGACCTCTAAATTTAAACATGCTGTATTTAGGGTATATTAAAATGCCACGTGACTGCCACACTGCCTCTCAGTTTTCTAAATTGTTTAATTATAGTTTAAGTGGTGAATCATCAAATATTAAACTTGTTTGGCAGCTGGATTTAGAAATAGAGTACACAAATGAAAAATGGTTAGACTTGGTAAATATGTAAAGGAGGCCAGAAGTTAATTCATACAATAGAAGGAGTTGCATAGATGTGATCACACTCCTACCAGACTGCACAGAACCAAACTAATGTTGGACAGTTTGTATTGGACATGTAAAGATGACGTGGGGACATACTTACACTGCCTTTGGGAATGGTCGTTGGTTTCACCCTTTTGGACTAAAGCCTTGAAAGTTCTAAGTGACTGGTCTGGATCAGAAGTCCCTCACACCCCAGAACTGTGTTTATTGGGAGACAGATCTCAAATGCCGAATGTTTCCAAAGGAGTCCTTTCAGGTGTTATGGTCAGTCTTGTGACAACATCCAGAGGTATCTTAAGACACTGGAAGACCACTGTGCCCCTGACAAAGGACTGGATGAAATCAGTGGTGGACTCAGCCTCTTATGAGGCCAAGGGGAACCACACAACCAAACTTATGTTTGTTTCCGTTTGTTCATCTTTATTTTAGTAAATGTTTAAATCAATAAAAACTTAAATACAAAAAACACCCCTGGACAATGAGGCCCACAGAGAGAGAGACAGACAGAATGACACAGACAGACAGAGACAGCAAGAGAGGCAGAGACAGATAAACAGAGAGAGACAGGGAGGCAGAGACAGACAGACAGAGACAGAGAGATAGACAGCAAGAGACAGGAGAGAGACAGAGAGATAGACAGAGAGCGAGAGAGACAGAGAGATAGACAGAGAGCGAGAGAGACAGAGAGACAGACAGAGAGCGAGAGAGACAGATTAGACAGAGAGCGAGAGAGACAGACAGAGAGCGAGAGAGACAGACAGAGAGCGGCAGAGACAGATAGAGAGCGAGAAACAGAGAGCGGCAGAGACAGATAGAGAGCGAGAAACAGATAGAGAGCGAGAGAGACAGAGAGAGGCAGAGACAGATAGAGAGCGAGAAACAGATAGAGAGCGAGAGAGACAGTGAGAGGCAGAGACAGATAGAGAGCGAGAAACAGAGAGCGGCAGAGACAGATAGAGAGCGAGAAACAGATAGAGAGCGAGACAGACAGAGAGAGGCAGAGACAGAGAGCGGCAGAGACAGATAGAGAGCGAGAAACAGATAGAGAGCGAGAGAGACAGAGAGGCAGAGACAGATAGAGAGCGAGAAACAGAGAGCGGCAGAGACAGATAGAGAGCGAGAAACAGATAGAGAGCGAGAGAGACAGAGAGAGGCAGAGACAGATAGAGAGCGAGAGAGACAGAGAGAGGCAGAGACAGAGAGCGAGAGAGACAGAGAGAGGCAGAGACAGAGAGCGAGAAACAGAGAGCGGCAGAGACAGATAGAGAGCGAGAAACAGATAGAGAGCGAGAGAGACAGAGAGAGGCAGAGACAGAGAGCGAGAAACAGAGAGCGGCAGAGACAGAGAGCGAGAAACAGATAGAGAGCGAGAGAGACAGAGAGAGGCAGAGACAGATAGAGAGCGAGAAACAGAGAGCGGCAGAGACAGATAGAGAGCGAGAAACAGAGAGCGGCAGAGACAGATAGAGAGCGAGAAACAGATAGAGAGCGAGAGAGACAGAGAGAGGCAGAGACAGATAGAGAGCGAGAGAGACAGAGAGAGGCAGAGACAGAGAGCGAGAGAGACAGAGAGAGGCAGAGACAGAGCGCGACACAGACAGACAGAGCGCGACACAGACAGAGAGACAGTCAGACAGAGAGAGAGAGACAGTCAGACAGAGAGAGAGAGACAGTCAGACAGAGAGAGAGACAGTCAGACAGAGAGAGAGACAGTCAGACAGAGAGAGAGACAGTCAGACAGAGAGAGAGACAGTCAGACAGAGAGCAGCAGTGTTTTTGGTCAGAGTGCTGAGGCTTCGTCGGTGAGGCGCTCGTTTTATTTTATCCCTTGTTTTCTTGCTGCACCTCACAGAAGAATCAGAAGTTCTCACGTACAAGTTATCTGATCTGGTGTTGGTGCAGAAACAACAACAAAAAGAAGAAAAGGAAAAGTCAAAGAGTCCAATTTACAGCCTGGTGGCTGGAGGTGCAGCTGTTGGTGTCCAGGGTACAGCAGAGGGGAAAGAGCGCAACCTCGGGGGGGGGGGGATCTGCTACTGATGAACCGTGTGTTGGAGACCCGCCCCCCCGCGTCACGTGCTGCCTCCCGTTGGACAGGAAGTCAGTGGTCCGCCTGCAGGTGGAGTGGTGAAAGGTCACGCATTTTGAGTGGATAAAGTTCAACCATTCACCCCCCCCCACCCCATTTCTGGGGCTGATTGTTTTGGGTTCTATCAGAGTTTTCATCAGATTCAATGTGACTTTTGCAGCCCACAGAACAGGTTTTCAGAGGATACGTGCACATGCAGCCCCTCCACTGAGCGTCTGGGAAAGCTCCCAAACGCCTGACGATAACAGAGAGAACACCCTAAATTTGAAAATCACCATTATGGCACCGACACGGTCACATGATGGCGCTGCACCATCACTCCACTGCTTGGGGACGGCCCTGAATCTTTGTTGAACAGGCAGCTCTGAAAAAACGACCAACTGTGCAAGGAGACCAGTGAAGGAAGCCATCAAGACACTAAGAAAGAGTTCAGCTGCTGGCTGCACTTGCATCCTGAAGCTTAGCCTCGGGAGTTGCAGACTTGTCTTTGCTTAGCCAAACATGCTAAAGCTAACATGCTAAGCTTGGCTCTCGGGCATTTAAGCCATATTTTAGTGGACTGGATGATGATTTTCCAAGACGGGGGCTTTGTGTGGACATTAAACATTATGAACATTTTATTGCCTCTGTGAGGTAACGGTGAGCTAATACCAACAAGCTATGCACACATGATACAGGAGCTAACAGACGTTAAACAACATGAAATCATCTTTTGACTGAAACACGAGCACAGACTTTATCGATGGTTCGTTTGTGCAACAGAAGAACCAACACAAGCAAATCGAAAAGAGCAGCAAGCAGACGGTGTTAGCGGGCTGTGCTGCAGGCGGCGGAGCAGAGTGTCAAACCGTACCAGCTTAAACGTTGGAAGGTCAGCCTGTCTGTCTCACACATGCACGCATTAAGAGCGGGGTGTGCTCTGCGTGTTCTCATGGCTTGTCTGGTTTGAGGTGCTGCAGCCTCACTCTGTCTCCTGATCCTGTCACTATGTGGAGTTAAGTGATGACCCGTCTCACCCAGACTGTGTTCTGGCCCGACTCATAATAATGATCCGATCCGCTGACCTGGGGATGAGGGCTTTGGCCTCCTCAGCTGCCTCCGGACACAGATTGGCCAAACTTGCGAGCTCAAACTTGTGGAGCTTCTTCTGTAGCAGGAGACTGGAGACAGAAAAAGAAGAACATCAGGGTGACTGATGAGAGTCAACATCCCCTTCAGGATCTGGTCACAAAAATAACTGGGACCGGGCCCTCGTGTCCGCGCCACGCCTCCCCGGGCCAGTGCAATTTCTGTTCAGGGGCCGACCCTCATCACACATGTGAAGTTTCAAGCCAATCAGACAAAGCATGAAGGAGTTATGTGATGTTACATGGCGAAGGGTCAAAATGGCAGCACCATCGCGGCCACACCCCTTTGACATAGATACTTATGATGACTTATGATAACTTTTGATCACTATAGTCTCTGGATTATCTGAAAGAAATTTGAAGTGCACTGGACAAAATCCCTGTTTGGAGTCGACCCATGGTGCCAGAGACTTTTTTGTACGCCTCTGCAAGTCACACGTGTACTAATTTTCATGTCCCCACTGTATGGGGAGGGGTTTATGAAAGTTGCAAGGGGGCGCTATAGAGACATTCTGCCCCGCCCATGGGCGACACCCCTATGAATTGTAAGAGGTTGTTGTGCTTGACGTGTGTATCAATTTTCATGATGATATGACAAAATTAAAGCTGTCAAAAGGAAGAACGTAATTTCATGGCGAAGGGGTGGTATTCGGCACGCCACCACACAGACGCCATTACTCATAACTTCACGGCGTTCATCGCCTACGTTCACCAACTTGTTCTGCATGTTTTAGAAGTGGAATGAAGTTGATTGGGTTAACTATGTGCCATCAGGACGTGCTCCGAAAAGCTCGCCAAAGTTTGACGAACCCTAGCAGCCACACCTTTTGACCTACAGAAATTCTTTTGATAACTTTTGATCACCATGAGGTCATGATGATGTTGACCAAATTTGAAGACGATTGGATGAAATCCCTAGGATGAGTTCGTTCAAATGTAAGTAGTGGAAATGGCCAAAAATGGTTAAAATTATTTCAAAATGTAAATGTCAAATCAAAATGTCCGACTTCCTGTTGACATGTCACCATAATGTTAGACTTTTTTGTGCATCCTAGCATGGTAAATATGTGTACCGAATTTTGTGAGACTACGTCAAAATAAATAAATAAACAAAAACAAAAACAACAACAAAAAAACCAATGGGGAGGATTATTTGAAAATTTGCAGGGGGCGCTATTACGCTGCAAACATGTGCGCAACCCCCAAAATATCGAATTCTGGATCCGGTCAGATGACTCTGCAACGTTTGGTGAGGTTCTGAGCATGGGAAAGGCCCGAAATTGGGGCTCAAAAAGTGTGAATAATAATAATAATAATAATAATAATAATAAAAAATTGCAATAGGGTCCTCGCAGGACGTTGTCCTACTCGGACCCTAATGATAATGACTTGGATTTATCTAGCGCCTTTTTATCCAAAGTTGCATTATTCATTCACTCACACACTGGAGGTGGTGAGATACTGGTGTAGCCACAGCTGCCCTGGGGAAAACTGACGGAGGCTTGGCTGCCATTCTGCTCCTATGGCCCTCCGACCACCACCTCATTCACACAGGCAAAGTGAGTTAAGTGTCTTGCCCAAGGACACAAAGGCAACATGCAGATTTTTAACTGCTTGGGAGCTGGATTCGAACCAACTGTTCAGTCACAGGACGGCCCGCTCTACCAACTGACCTACTGCTGCCCTGGTGTCAGCAGTCGATGGTGACTTTCACAGAGCAGGTGATCAAGCTGAGCAGGACACTCCTCTGGAACATTCTGTAAAATACTTGGTATCTCCAGAAAGTAGCTGGATGTCACAGCTTGCCTTTACACAGGTACTACGAGTACGATGTGGAGGACAAACGGTGTGCGTCCCACTTATGGCCCTCTCACACCTCAACAGATTAGCCTGCGTATGCAGACAGTATTAAAAACACTGACATATGTCTAATAAGTTATGGGTAAGTTTTGTATAAGTTAAGGGCACGTTGATATATGTTAGAATACGACCAGTACGTCAAAAAGTTATGGCCATGCACAATATTTCTGACATATGGCAGCGTATGATTTGTACAGTAGTGTTCAGAATAATAGTAGTGCTATGTGACTAAAAAGATTAATCCAGGTTGAGTATATTTCTTATTGTTACATGGGAAACAAGGTACCAGTAGATTCAGTATTTCTGTGTAGGCTCTCAGTTGTCCAGGTGTTATCCATAGCAGAGAAGCTTGAATCTTCGACTGGACTGGGTTGCTTGACGCGAGGATGTTTCGCTTCAAATCGCAAAAGCTTCCTCAGCTAAAATTCTTGCTCTGGAAGTCGGACTTCTGTCTGACTCTTGTAGAGAAGAATAAAACAGAAGCCAACAAAAGCTGGAGTTTTAAACCTAACCAGACCCCTCCTACTGAGAGGCAGACTGCTATAGGCTAGTAACTAAACAATAGCTCTAATTAGCAACTACTGTGCTGTAGTTAGCACACCTAATGGCAGGACAGCTGTCCATCTAATGATGGGATGGATGCCTTTCTGATGGCTCCCTTGATGACGTGAATGACTCATTACCATGAACAAAAGACTGAAACTCCTTTGACCTGAGTACCCCATTGTAAACAGGGGATAAAGTGTGTCTCAGACCCCCTCCCCGGTTAAGGCTGGGTTTCAAACGTTTCACAAAGAATGCCTCCTTGACCCCTTTCTCAAACCATTTCTTCTCTCTGGCTAATATTTTAACTTCCTTGTCCTCAAACATGTGGTTAGTGTCTTTAAGGTGGAGATGAACTGCAGACTGAGGTCCACTGGCGCCCTCTCTGCTGTGCTGGTATAGCCTTGTGTGTAACAGCTGCTTAGTCTCACCTATGTAGTGTTCGTTACAGTTTTCCTGACATCTGATAGAATACACTACATTGCTCTGTTTGTAACTAGGGATCCTGTCCTTAGGGTGAGCTAATTTCTGTCTCAAGGTGTTAACAGGTTTAAAGTAAACTGGGATTTTGTGCTGTCTGAAGATCCTCTGTAGTTTTTCCCCTACTCCTGCTAAATAAGGGAGAGACACTCCTCTTCTTATTGTCTCCTGTCTATCTGGTCTCTTTGTTCTCTGGGACTTCTGCAGTTTGTCCAGGGACCATCGTGGGTACCCACATACGGTAAGGTCTTTCTGGACAAGTTGTTGTTCTTTAGCCCTTACCTCTGCAGTTGTGGGCACCTGTAGGGCTCTGTGTTGAAAAGTCCTGATCACCCCAAGCTTGTGTTCAAGGGGGTGGTTTGAGCCAAACAGCAGATATTGGTCAGTGTGAGTGGGTTTTCTGTAAACCCCTGTCTTGAGCTGCCTGTTCTCTCCAATCGTAACATCACAGTCCAAGAAGGCTAAATGGTTGTATCTGGCATCCTCACGTGTGAACTTGATATTGGAGTCCACCGAGTTGATGTGTTCTGTAAAGTCCTCAACCTCCTGTTGCTGGATTTTAACCCATGTGTCATCAACATATCTGAACCAGGGACTGGGAGGGATGCCCGTGAAAAACGTCAAGGCTCTCTACTCCACTCGTTCCATGTACAGATTGGCCACAATGGGGGATACCGGAGACCCCATTGCACAACCATGGATTTGCCTGTAGTAATTCCCCCTAAACATGAAATACGTGGTGTTAAGACAGATCTCCAAGAGTTGGCAGATGTGGTCTGGTGTGAGTTTGGGCCTTTCAAGTAGAGACACATCCTCCAGCAGTCTCTGCCTCACAGCTGAGACAGCCTCAGCGGTGGGGATGCAGGTGAACAACAAAGTCAAATCAAATGACACGATTGTTTCATCTGCCTCCAGCTGCAGGTCCTTGATCTTGTTCACAAAATCTTGTGTGTTCTCCACATGGTGGTCTGAGTTACCCACTAGAGGAGCCAAAATCCACTTGAGGTGCTTGGCCAAATTGTACGTGATGGAATCTGTGCTGCATACAATAGGCCTGAGTGGCACATCCTGTTTGTGGATTTTGGGCAGTCCATAAATGCATGGAGTGGCGTCCCCAGGGTACAGTCTGTAGTATGCCTGCCTGTCGATGAGTCCCTCTTTCTCCAGGTTTTGGGGGTAGCTAATGATTTTCTTCTTATAGCCGCTTGTGGGGTCTCTCTTCAGACGTTCGTATGTATTGGAGTCACTGAGCAAGTTGTTGATCTTGGCCTCATAGTCCGATGTGTTCAGGACCATGTGCATCTGCCTTAATCCGCTGGCAGGACGAGGATGCTTTGGTCCTTCTGCAGTGCAGACAAAGCTTTCCGTTCATCTCCTGTGATGTTGGACGGAGGAGGCTTAGCACTGTTAAGCACTGCTGTGACTCTTAGTCGGAGGTCTCCAGCTACTGACAGCTAAGTAGGGAGGTGCCAGTCCATGAACAATTTTATAGGTTAGTAGCAGAACCTTAAAATCTGATCTCACTGGGACAGGAAGCCAGTGAAGAGACGACAAAATGGGTGTAACGTGGTCAAACTTTCTGCTTCATGTGAAAAGTCTGGCAGCAGCATTTTGAACCAATTGGAGAGCCCTAATGCTGGACTGCGGTAAACTGCGGAAAGTAGAACATTGCAGTAGTCCAATCTAGAAGATATAAATTCATGAACCAGGGTCTCAGCATCAGCCATAGACAGGATGGGACGAATCTTTGCTATATTTCATAGGTGGAAGAAAGCAGTCCTCATAATATCTCTAATGTGGAGGTCACCCGCTTGGCTCAATTGCATCAGCCAAGCGGGTGTGGTTTTGGTGTGTCAAGATGGCACCGAGGGAAGGCGCCGTCGCAAGAGCAAGAGCTCACTTGTGTGCTATGTGTTTTATGTTGTTTTTATTCGTTTTTGGAACACTTGCCACTGTCACATATGATCGTGAATTACTTATTCAGATCCGGGATAAAGTTGGTGGCCTATCCCATGTAATCCCTGAACTGAGGTGTGCTGACTTTAATGTTTGCCCCATGCGAGGCTACAGGGGCCAAGAGTCAAGTCAGGGGAGCCGAGAGCAGAGTGAGGGGACTGGGCGGAGCCAACGCCATGTACGCCGCCGACCTGAGCTCCACAATGGGGACGCCTACAGCCAACGCCGTGTACGCCGCCGACCTGAGCTCCACGATGGGGACGCCTACAGCCATCAGCGTAGGAAGCGTAAGCGAGGAGGTCTGCTCGTTAAACTCCGCGGATGCCCCTGCAAAGTCCCGCTGCCGTCTATTTATTTGGCAAACGTCCAGTCTCTGCCAAACAAGACAGATGACCTGCTGAGCCGCATCCAGACCCAGCGCGAGGCCAGAGATTGCTCCGTGTACTGCCTGTCGGAGACATGGCTCTGCAGTGAGGTGCCAGACTCTGCCATTCAGCCGCCGGGCTTCTCTATTTACCGCTCCGACAGAGTGAGAGAACGCAACGGGAAGTCAAAAGGAGGAGGTGTGTGTTTTTTTTATTAATGAACGCTGGTGCACGGACACTGTTATAATGAATCAAACTTGCACAGCTAACCTGGAGTGCCTTGTCATCAAATGTCGCCCCTTTTATCTCCCCCGAGAGTTTTCTGTAATGTTTTTATGCGCTGTCTACATTCATCCATGGGCTGACACTTCTGATGCTCTTAGTGATTTGAGTGACATCATACATACTTATGAAAACTCTCACCCAAACTCAGTGATTATTGTGGCTGGGGACTTTAATAAAAGTAACTTTAAAATGGTCTCACCTAACTATTATCAGCATGTGAAACCCCCCACAAGGGGGGCACATATTTTAGACCACTGTTACAGTAACGTTAAATCAGCTTATAAGTCCCTACTTAGACCCCCCTTTGGCAAGTCAGATCACTCCTCCATTCTTCTGCTTCCTTCATACATTCAGAGGAGTAGACAACTGAAGCCAATAACCTGCACTGTACAGTGTTGGACCAGGGACAGTGAGGTTCAACTCCAAGGCTGCTTTGATGCGACAGATTGGTCTGTCCTCCAGTCAGAGGATCTGGACGAATACTGCGATGCTATTATTGGATATATTAATTTTTGCGTCGATATATGTGTCTCGCAGAGGGTTATCACACATCATCCTAGTCAGAAACCTTGGATTAATGCTGATGTGAGACAAAAATTAAAGGAGCGTGCCAAGGCTTTTAAATCTGGTGACCATGCTGCTTGCAAGCAAGCCAGATACTCTTTGGAGCGGTCTATTAGAGCCGCAAAATGCTCCTGGGGTGACAAAATGGAAGGTTACCTCAATGCAGATGACCCACATCTAATGTGGGAGGGCCTGAATGCTGCAACCACATGGAAACCTAAAGGAGCGAACATTACTGACTTTGATCCCTCATTGCCAAATGATCTTAATCAGTTTTATTGTAGATTTGAAACTGGGAACACTGAGCCTGTTGTCTTTTCATCTGAGCAGAGTGGACTTACCATCACTCTGGAAGAAGTCCAAAGGGTTTTGTCCAGGACCAAGGTGAGGAAGGCCCCTGGACCGGACAGAATCCCGCCCCAGGTGCTCAAACTGTGTGCAGAGCAACTAGCTCCTGTTTTAACAGACCTTTTTAACTTGTCACTGCGGTACTGTACTGTCCCTTTATCTTTTAAAAAGTCAGACATAATACCAGTACCTAAGAAGATGCCTGTGACCTGTTTTAATGGCTATCGGCCTGTGGCATTAACCTCTGTTTTAATGAAGACTTTTGAGCGTCTGGTGTTGGACTATATTAAAAGTCAAATACCAGTGTCTGTGGACCCGCTCCAATTTGCTTACAGACGCAACAGGAGTGTCGAAGATGCCATCTCTTTCACGCTGAACTCTGTGTATAAGCACTTGGACAAAGGAAAATCTTATGTCCGTATGCTTTTTACAGACTACAGCTCTGCTTTTAATTCTCTTGTTCCAGTGCAGCTCATTCACAAATTGAAAACTCTTGGCTTATGTGATGCCATTTGCAAGTGGATTTTAAACTTTTTAACTGGTAGACCACAGAGGGTTAAAATTAACAACCGTTTTTCAAATGTACTTCTTGTGAATACAGGTTCTCCACAAGGATGTATTCTAAGTCCTCTGCTCTACACTTTGTACACATATGATTGTGTTGCGTCTTTTCCCAATAATATGATCATCAAATATGCAGATGATACTACTATTATTGGTCTTGTTAATTCAGATGGTGATGACTATCGGTCAGAGGTTCAGTATGTGTTCCAGTGGAGTGAACAAAATCATTTAGTTCTTAATACTTCCAAAACAAATGAACTGATTATTGATTTTGGGAAAAGCAATGTTCACTTGCCTATTATTATTAACAACACAGAGGTACAGAGGGTTGACAGTGTGAAATTTCTTGGTGTGACCCTTTCTAATGATTTGAGCTGGCATGCTAACACTCAAGCTATTGCCAAAAAGTCCAGACAGCGGCTCTATTTTCTATGTAAACTTAAGGAGTTTACTCTAAATAAGCACATTCTTTTAAATTTTTATCACTGTGCTGTTGAAAGTCTCCTTATAAACTGTATCTCTGTATGGTTTGGAAATCTTACATGTAAAGAAAAAAAGCTTTAAACAGAGTGGTGCGTTCTGCTCGCAGAGTAATAGGCTGTGAGCTGCCAGCCCTGGAGGACATTTTTAAAGGCAGGCTTCTTTCGCGGGCATTACTGATCATTAATGACCCCACCCATCCTGCTAAGAATATATTTGAGCTTCTTCCTTCTGGGAGACGCTATCATTCTATTAAATGCACCACGTCTCGCCATGTAAACAGCTTCTTTCCACAAGCTGTGATGGCTTTGAACTGTGCACACTGACTGACAAGCACTTTACTATTTTTATTATCTCTTATTGCTCTTATTGTGGCAAGTGTTATCTATTTATTCATTTATTATTTATTATGTCTTTGTGTCCATGTTTTTAAAATGTATGTTTATGCACACTAAGCTCTTGCAACGTTTTTTCCAATGTAGTTTTACTGCAAATGGCAAATAAACTGAACAAAGGACAACGTAGGATCAAAAATTACCCCAAGGTTCCTCACTTTGTCAGTGTGATGTATGACATCATGAGCCTAGGCTAAGCATTAACTGGTCAAATTGATGCCAATGTCTCACTGGACCATGAACCATTATTTCAGTCTTATCAGAGTTTAAAAGTAGGAAGTTTCTAGACATCCAACTTCTCACTGATGCAAGGCAATCTTCTAAAGATTTTATGTGGATGAGATGACCAGCAGTTATTCGCATGTATAACTGAGCATCATCAGCATAGCAGTGAAAGGTAATCCCAAAACGCTGCAATATGTGCCCAAGGGGTGCTATATAAAGGGAGAAAAGCAGGGGGCCTAAGACGGACCCCTGTGGAACCCCAAACTTCACGTCACTAAGGTTAGAGGTAGTGCTACTGTACAAAACAGTGAGAACGACTGGTCAAGTATGACGTCAACCATGCAAGGGCACTCCCATAAATCCCAAAATGATTTTCCAGTCTATCAAGTAGAATATGATGATCCACGGTATCAAACGCAGCACTGAGATCTAACAGCAACAGAACCATAGTGGTGTCTGCATCCATTGTAAGCAGAAGATCATTCACCACTTTAGTGAGAGCCGTCTCTGTGGAATGATATTTTCTAAAAGCAGACTGCAGTGGCTCAAAGAGATTATTCTCAGTAAGATAGTCTACGAGCTGCTGTGACACCACTTTTTCCAGAATTTTAGAGCAAAATGATAGATTTGATATCAGCCTAATACACTGGGGTCAAGATTGGGTTTCTTAAGTAATGGTTTAATCACTGCAGATTTGAAACATTTAGTAACAGATCCAGAAGTTAATAAGTCGGCCCAAGAGTGGGTCGGCTTTTTTTTTGTTGTTTTTTTTGTTTCAAGTCCACGTTGCTCCTTTGTTCAGCAACTTGCACAACTACAGATTCTCTCGCAACTCTCGATCAGGCCTCTTAAGTGACTGAACATGTCTCTTAGGTCTAGACAGTCCTTCAACAGCTGGCGATCCCGAACGTTTTGGAAGTCTCACAGCAGCTCGTGATACTGACGCTGCTGTCAGCCCACAGTCAGTGTGGTCAGGCCCACAGTCAGTCAGCTCTGCGGGTTCAGCCGTGTTCTGTTGAACTCTTTCCTAAACTGCAGTGTCTTTTTATC